>NC_134861.1:96180995-96263495 GCF_049852395.1 Peromyscus maniculatus bairdii
TGATGTGGTATACTCCTATAATCCCAGCATGGAAGGAGACTGAGGTTATAAGATTGTGAGTTCAAGACCAGCATAGCAAGCCCCTGTCCCTATTAAAGGGGTGTATGTGAAAGTGTACCTACACGTGTGTATGTGTATGTATACCTGAACACCACCCTACGTTGAGTAGTTCTTTGCCTTGTGCATCTTAAAAGGAAAATCCAGTGAAGCTGTTGTCAAGGAGAGTAGATATTTGAGCATAGAAAATTGAACTGTTGCTCAGCTAAAGAGAGAGGAAGAGGATCCGTCCTCTTGTGTCATCAGAGTCTACTGATTCCTCTCCTTAGACCACAGTTTGTCCCTAGTTACCAGGTGTTAAAACTTCGTTTTTCAGTTTGTAGTTGGATTGGGGATACATAAAATAAATGAAGTCACAGGAGAACTCTTCATTGTAGTTGATATTTATGGCAAGCAACATGACTTTGTGGATGGAGGCATTCACATCTTTCAGAGGTTATACTATCTTCAGTTTTGAATCAGTGGAAAAGACTGAAGCAGATAAAATGCAAGCTTATATCCCATAGGATAAACCTATATTGAAATTTAGGGTAAGAGAGACTGAGCATTGTAGGAAATGATTTTTTAAAGTATGTTTACATATAATGAGATCTCATGAGCTGTAAGATTATCCCATTTGGAAGACTTCATTCTCCATGGAAAACCTGTGATATCAAGAGAGTCATAGCTGTCCCACAGGAAAGCCTGGATAGCCTTGCTGTGGGTGTGGCTCATAGTCCCAGCACGTGTAAGGAGGAGAAGGGTCACGAGCTTAAGGCCAGTGTTGCCTGTGTCGCACGTGTGAGGCTAACCTAGGCTATATAGGATCAGAAATGAAATAAAACAAACCTATCAGATCTATTTATTTTCTGAATTTTTTTATTTTATCCAGTCATTGAATATTACATTTTCTTTTAACATTTGGACAAGTATTTTTGAAACTCATTTCATTATAAACATTTCATGTTGATATATCTAACTGTCATTATCAGAAACAACACATTTGAGTTTAAATGTGTGGCCCCAAACAAGTTAATAAGCTTTATTATTTAGAAATAGTATGCCCTTTGTGATAAGACATTTCTCTCAGTGTAAATCGAAGAAAACATTGCTGCCTTAATGTTTCATTGATTTTAGTGGAGTTTTCCGAAAAAAAAATTTTTACTTCTGTAGTTTCTGACCATTTTATAAAATGTCTAATAATTTAATTTATACCACAGGAATGGCTTTGCCTAGTTCTGGAAAATCTTCATCCCAAGTACCCTTTAAAGACAATGGTAGGTTTACAAAATGTTTTCCCTCATTCCATCATATTTTTTTTCTTTTCTTGTTCCTTACATAATGATCTGGGCATAAGCGTGGAGACTTCATTCCAAGCCAAGACTCCAGGCCTTGGTCACAGTTGAAGACTGGGGTGGCAGTGTGATGGGACCTGTGGTTGTGGCTGTTGCTGATGCAGGAATGAATGGGAGCTTAGGAAAGGACCCTGCTTGGAAGGCTGAGGCAGTGGCATGGGACAGAGATAATTTCGAGGTGATCTGAAGGGGATGCTTGAGCTAAGTCGTTCTGTTGTTTCTCAGATACCGAGGGACTATACTCAAGACCTCACAGGAGGATTTTCTCAAGAAGACAGTAGAGATAAGCATTTCAGATGGAGGGCACAGTCTGATTAGAGACTGGAAGCATGCAAAAATAATAGCAATGTTGTTGGTGAGGAAGCATATGGGGTCAGCATGAAGTTGGAGCACACAGTGGGACCAGTTTTAAGTCTTGTCCTGAGTATTAGAAGACTTTATTAAATGTGCATCTTCCCAATTTAGACACTAAGAAAAAGAGCTGTAGGGAGATGGCCGACTGTGGACAGTGACTTGAGTCTATATTCAAACTGTTTATAGTTTAGATTGAAAATGTTTATCTTACTTGATCTTTCTAACAGCTTTATGGGTAGAAAATAGTCCCATTATTATCTACCTATATATATATGTATTACTCTGCTCAACTCTTACCCTTAAATCCTAAAAGCTGTATTTTTTTTAGAATTCCTTTTGAACCTTCCCAACTGAACTCAATTAAAACTGTTGAGAATTAAGTGTTCAGCTAAGCAGTAGTAGTGCACACCTTTAGTCCCAGCACTTGTTAGGCATAGGCAGGTGCATGAACCTCTGTGAGTTCAAGGCTAGCATGGTCTACATAGTGAGTTCCAGGACAGCCAGAGGTACATAATAGACTGTCTCAAAAATAAATAAATAAATAAATACATACATACATACATACATACATACATACATACATACATACATACATACATACATAAAGTTCTCTTGGTCCAGAGTAACATAGCCTGGTCCTTTATCCAGTATCAATCCT
The DNA here is from genome assembly GCF_049852395.1 of Peromyscus maniculatus bairdii. Classification (NCBI taxonomy): domain Eukaryota; kingdom Metazoa; phylum Chordata; class Mammalia; order Rodentia; family Cricetidae; genus Peromyscus; species Peromyscus maniculatus. The sequence goes on from NC_134861.1 coordinate 96,183,399, forward strand.
AATTATCACCTTATGGCCAGTTGCTAATGCCAGGGGTAACACAGTGTTCAAGGAGAAATGAAATTCTATAGTACATACTAGAACTTGTTCAGATGTCAAGGCCATTGTGATGTCAAATGTTAATTTTCCTGTTAGTAAGATTCAGTTAAAATACCTGCAACATGATAATTAAAAATGGAAGTCCAAAGTGCCCTTAAAAACTGAGCAGACAGGAAAACTCACTAGATGCATAAGAGGTGTAAACTGAGGAATGAAAGGAACCTAAATGTTTATCTATACCAAGCCTTTTCATTCTATGGGTTGTGTGGGCCTGATAGATGATACATAACCAACTGTCTGAACTACTATGTGCTGACACAGAAATTACAGAATATACTTTCCATCATAATGGTTAGCAGATGAAATAGTGTAGCAGAGTGGGGTGTGGTGGTGCACATCTTGAATCCCAGCACATGGGAGGCAGAGGCAGGCAGATCTAGGTCCAGTCTAACCAAGGGACACAGTAAGACCCTGTCTACAAACAAACAAAGAATAGAACAACAGTTCAAAGAACTGCTTTTATACCAATATGGTGCCACTGGCCCATTAGCCCCAAGATTTGAAGTAGGTCTCTTCCCTGGGGTAACATTACCCAAAGCATCTTCTCATTGGCTCTTCCAGTCAGTCAGCCTGAGGCTGCCTAATACAGGCTAGGGTGTAGTTTATGTCTCAAAGAATATGTTTTCCTTGCCTAGAAAGCAGTGGAAACACTATCCACTTCCTAAAATCTGTCTCAGCACAGCGTTGCCTTGTCAGAAGAAAGCCGTGCTGTTTGTAGGTAAGGGAACTCATCATGAGTGTTCTGACTAAAGACTGCATAGCTCCCACAGGCACTTCTGAGAGATGAGCAGGCCCTAGTGCAAGGGCTCACACACAATCCTGTCACTGGTTCCAGGGAGACGTGACTGGGTATAGCACAGGCATGCTTACTTAAAGAACTGGAAATTTCAAGTTAAGATTCTTTACTTTTAAATAGTTGAAAAAATAAATGCTGTGTTTATAATACATGATAGTAGGAAAAGAGAACTATTTGGGGGATTTAATAAGTCCTCCTTATATTCATGCATTCGTTTGTGTTTGTTTTCATAAAGTTAAAGTAACCCAGAACTCTCTTCATAAATGATGGACACAGAGACTCGGCAGCCCTGGTCGTTGACTAGCACTGCAGATAACTTGATTTACACAGGCACAGCATCTGTGTACAGAGAACTGAAGGGAGCCCACACTCGGCTTGTACGGATGCTGAAGTGTTAGCACCTCCACAGGTGATCCTGTAGACACCACCGAGGCTGAGCAGAGTGTTGAAAATGGGGTGGGGGTGGGGGTGGGGTGCAGCAGAGCTGCCTTCCATTTCTAATCAAGGATTCCTTCAACTCCTGCTGCACCATCTACTCGGGAGCATCCTACCTGCTTCCTTGGCGTCACCTCTTTCATGCCCAGCAGGAAGAGGCCGTCCAGGCTGTCACTCTGTAGCGCTTTCTGGGACCCCTCTATAGTCCTGACACCTGCTTTTTGAATGCAGACATTTGATTGACATATTTTCCCTTTTATTATGAATGTGGGTTTTTTTTCTGACATTATTATTAGCAGTCTGTTTTGTGCTAAAGCTAGAGCTTGGCCTCCTCACACTTGCTAGCAGGTTTCATATCCATTGCCTTGCTTTATTTCTTCAAAATGCCTAATGATGGGTGCTGATATGAAAGTTGCTCAGTAGATATTTGAAGGATAGTAGACTAACCAAAATGAATAAGTGCTGAAGTCACAGTCAAGAATCTTTGAGTAAGCAAGCTCTGATGTTTCTAATTAGGGAGATACATGTGCACGCACGCACACATACACATATGCACAAACGTACATGCGCGCGCGCGCGCGCGCACACACACACACACACACACACACACACACACACACACACACACCAGATGAGTGTTATGAATAATTAATCCTGTTACCAACCTGTTAGAGGTGGAAGTGAAGAAACTACCTATCTTCTTTGAAAGAATGCTTAGTGACTCTTCACACATACCTCATAAGACCATTCATAAAACTGACAAGAGGCAGGACTACTCTGTATAAACCAGATGGACTTTTGCTTCAGAATTGTGAGAAGTTTCCATTTAAAACCTTGCAGGGTTACACACCTTTCTATTCTTAAGCCACAGTAAACAAGAGAGTACCCTGGAAACCATCATTTCCCCCAGTCTAATTTTTATTTTATCCTGCCCATACTGCCAGGGAATTCGTTTTTCTACTAACTACATGCATTTGGACTTATCAAGTGCCACAGAATGATGAATCTCATCAGTTTCTAAATCTCCAAATTCCTATGCACCAAGAGTTTAATTCTGAAAATTGGAGGGGGCGGGGGTAGAAAGTTCAAAGCGACTCACTGTGCAATTGCTTTGCAGTATACTTTGATTAGATCTGCAGTATCTTCTTAGCACCTCAATTAAGTCCTTTTTTATTTCAGCCATTACTGTGACCGCACTCTTGTTTGCTTTACTTTGTTTTGGGGTCTTGCTCTAGATTGTTTTATGTTTGTTCCAACTGAAAACTAAAGCTTATTGCCCATTTTAGGAAAAGGAAGGGAGGCTGCTTAGACAGTGTTGTCAAAGCTGCTCAGGAGACAGCTGACGCATTTGTCTTGGTACTGTCTGGTATACATGGATCCTCGTAGTGTTGTCCAGTGATGTTCTGTGTGATGTCATCAGGAAGTTATCAGATGCCACATTGCTACTGCTGTTAGCGATGACCAATAAGTTCTAGTTGTAAAAGGACGTGTGAGCTACAGACAGGTCAATGTGTTAAGATGGCCCTTCAGACACGAGGCTAAAGTCACTGCTGACAGGAAATAATGGTTCTGGTTTCCTTGGAGTAAAAGAATTTATTTCTAGACTTTGAAGTGTCGATTTTTATTCCTTAGGCATCAGTACATTTTGTGTGTGTCAATTCCTATAACATATTAACACTAATTTCAATCCATGCCTGGTCTTAGATGTCAGAACACACAGCAAAAAAGATCCGTGCTGAGAATGGTTTCAGTTATTAGAAAAATGTGTGTAGAAGTTTAAGGAATTTCTGGTTTATGTTTCAATGGAGACATAATCTCTGGGTTGTTTTGTGTGTTTGTTTGTTTACAAAAAGCATCAGTATTGAGAACAATATAGACTTAAACTTAAAGATTCAATTTATAAAACTATCTTTCTGAACGTTAAAGCTTACCACCATGCTCACCTTCATACACAGACCAGTTGACTCTGCAGTCCGTATTAACAACTCATTTGTGTGCATGCCTGTGTGTGTTTGCATGCATGTGTGTATATGTGTTTCTCTATGTGCTTGAATTTTTTAATATGCTTGACTAATGTGGCAATTAAATGTTGTAATTTATTGGTTTAATTAAGATGTTTGCAAGTGATAAAAAGTAAGAAGAAATTAGAAAAAGCAAATTGCATTTCAGATGTTGAAATTTATCTAGATAATTAACTTCCCTGACCTAAATGTTAAGTCATTATTCTGGAGAGTGACAGCTATAAGATGAAGAATGTTAAACTGTTTATTCCTCAACTGCAGATGATGGTGGGAAACCTTTAGAGTGTAGATGTGATAGACTGGTTGTTACTTTAACATAAAATCCCCACAAAAGGTGGGTTTTAAAAACTAAATCCAGTTTATTTTTATTACTGTTTTATTCAGGTGTTCAATAATAGTATTTTACTAATTTATAAATAATACATCAACATATTGGAGGGAATTCTTTTTTAATTTTTTTTAGAGACAGGGTTTCTCAGTATAACAGCCCTAGCTGTCCTGAAACACTCTCTGTAGACCAGGCTGGCCTTGAACTCACAGAGATCTGCCTTTGTCTGCTTCCTGAAATTTTTATTTTTTACAAATTTTATTTTTCCTTTATGTGTATGAGTATCTTACCTGCATGTATGTCAGTAAAGCACATGTATGCAGTGCCCCCAACAGCTACCACATGGGTGCTAGGAACCAAGCCCAGGTTCTCTGCAAGAGCAACACATACTTTTTGCTGTTCCAACTCTTCAGGCCCTGAGAGAACATTTTAACATGACAATTGTCTAAACGAACCAGCCTACTGTGAGGCAACAGAAAGGTGAACTCCGAACACCTGATGGTCCAGTGCTCTGCGCTGCTGTCTGCCTGGCTGGCTCTGAGCAGGGCTCGAAGCATTTGTCCCCCTGAGCTGCAGAAGCTCCCTTGTAGACGACTACAAACTGTTTTAAGAGGGACTGTTTAGAAGGAGTAAATGTGGTGCAGTTGCTTATAGATGATAAATCACTATAAAATGCTAGTAACTGTGGTGACCTGAAGTTCTATTTTTAAGTGCTCAAGCAGATCCATTAATACTTTGTTACTGTTTAAATTAGAACGAGCTAGTAGTCCTAATGCCGCAGTTTATTCTGTCTGTTTTCTTTTTAAATTGCAAACTCTTCATAGATACACTGCACAAAAGATGGAGCATTGTGTCTTCACCAGAAAGGGAGATCACGCTGGTGAACCTGAAGAAAGACTCAAAGCATGGCTTAGGTGAGTCGCCATGAGAATCCACGGGAGCGGGAAGCAGCTCTGGGCCCAGAACCGCTGGCCACACTTTCCTCCTTCTCTTGTTTTTGTTTATCTACTTCTCAGTTAGCACTCAGACAAGCAGGTTTCACTGTGACATTTTCTAACATGTGGACCATTTGATGTGCTGCTGCTTGCCCCTTCCCTGCCCCTTCCCTGCCCTTAACCTATCCCCCTACTCCCCCCAACACCCCCCCCCCCGTGTCCCTCCCCCCCCACCTCTGACCGAGATGCTGACTGCCCACTTCCGTCCACCCTGCTCCACACCCTGGTCACCAAATGCCAAAGAAAATGTTCAGTGAATACTTCTCACAGACTTAATCATTTTATCTTAGCATCTGTATTTGTTTCGAGTGAACAAATCATGAGTCATTAAAAGAACCAATATCATAAAAAAAAAAAACCTAAATGTTCTGTTTTACAGGATTTCAAATTATTGGTGGGGAAAAGATGGGAAGACTGGACCTAGGTGTATTTATCAGTTCAGTTACCCCTGGAGGACCAGCTGACTTGGATGGATGCTTAAAGCCTGGTACTTCACATTTTGATGATTTCCTGTGTGCTTTCTAATACATGAATTTGGACAGAGGGCAAAAGTAAATTTAAGCAAAGCAAAAATGATGAGAAAGGGTGGAATTTCTAAGATTTACCATGAGTCTTGCATTGTTGTTGAAAATACTGGATTGTGCATTTTTCAGGAGACCGCTTGATATCTGTGAACAGTGTGAGTCTGGAGGGGGTTAGTCACCATGCTGCAGTTGACATTCTGCAGAATGCACCTGAAGATGTGACACTTGTCATCTCCCAGCCAAAAGAAAAGCCATCCAAAGGTAATGCTGTGGAAGTCCCATCGTAAGTACCTCAGTGCCTGGCTGGGGAGATGCATGTCAGCTGTCTATTTCCCTTCTGGAAGTTCCACACATGCTCGTCCTGGTGCTGCAATTCATGCATCAGTATAACTTCTTCATTTTGAGATTTTTTTTTTCTGTATCACTTGTCTTCAGTAGTTTGAACAAAAATGAATTTAGTCATGTAAAATTGATGTCATTTGTTTTTCCATATCTTGTGTGTCCTCTCTTAGTCCCGTGAGAATTAGGCCTTGCTGTCATTATGTGATTGATGTAGTTATGTAATACTTACTGTAAAGTCCTGTCCAAACATCAACTTTATGAAAAGGAAAATGACAAATGAGAAATTTAGTAAAACCAAAACCCATATTCTTGTTGCCACTTAAAGAATAGACGGTAGTCTCCCTCATCCTGCCTCCCTCATCCTGCATTCATCACACAGAATTACTATGAGTATTGGTGAGGACAGCACATGGGGGGGGGGGGACGGACAGTGCCTTAGGCACTAGCCAGGCACCAGCCCACAGTCTCCACTACCCAGACTCCCACCTTGACAGAGAGCAAATGGTGAAAATTAAGTTATGTGACTAGTACATTTCAGGTACATATCAAGAATTTAAGTGTCCAATTTGACTGTCATTATTAATTATATTTTTCAAAAATATCAAAATGCTAGGTATTATGTAAGTTACTTTCGTTCTTGAGATACCTTAAGAATATGTTAAAGAACTTAAAATTAGACCTGGTATTGTGGCCTGTGCCTGTGAAGATGAGGCAGGAGGGTTGCCACAGGCCTGAGGCCAGCTTAGACGACGTAATAGTTGCCAGGTCAGCCAGGGCTGCATTGCAAGACCCCATCCCAGCAAACTGGAATGAAAGAAAAAAAGCATTGAAAATAGTTGAGGTAAATTTTAGGTATGATTTAGATGCTGGGCTAAAAAATGCAAAACCAAACTTTCTTGCACTGTGCTGTGGCGTAGTTTCTTAATTCAGGCTATGGTTTGTTTGTTCTTGTATTTAGTAACTATTATACGCGTGTATATGCATATGTATGAAGTATGTCATGCACATTTTAAATATTATAGAAGCATTTGTTTACTATAAACACTGCACACTCCAGCACATGCGAGAGCCTTCCACTCTTAAACTTCCTCATCTCACATGAAGGGTGGAGGCTGCAGTTGGAAATTAGTGCAAACCTCTGAGTTCCAAGCAGCCAAGGGCTCTCTTTTTATAGCAGAATGTTGAGCCCCATTTTTCTCCATTGCTTTTGATGGGGGTGGGGGTGAATTCAGAGTAAATGCATTCCCTTAACTCCTCCTCCAAAGGAGTTTAATTTCTTTTAACCGACGTTCTATAAAAAAGATGTTCATCTGTTCAGGGATCTATTGAGTGTGTAGAATGTACAAGATAGAAAACCACTGCCTTTGTGGAAATTAAACTTTTGTGGGGGAGATGAGTGTAAAGCCCCCAGTAGACACATGTGTGGGCATGACTGCTGGGAGAGGTAGAGTTGACAGAACGGCCCTTGATGGGAGAGCGTTACCTGAGACGGAGACCAGAGAAGGGCTGTTTGTTTGTTTGTTTGTTTGATCCAGATTGAAATGTGATCATGTGAACTTGTTCTTCAGAAAGCTAGATTAATTTTATCATGATGTGTCACTACTCTGTAGCATCACGAGTGTCACTTAGAAAAAGACAAAAGTCAGACAAACTACAAGCTTCACCAGTATGTACTCCAGGCTTTCTTTCTCAATTATGTCACCAAAGAGAGAGGTCTTGTCTTGGTCTGTTGTATGCCACTGTAACTGAATACCCTCACCCGGTTTCTTCTGTGGGGACAGTAGTCTCACTTTGTAGCCAGCTTTGCCTGGAGTTCACTATGTAACACAGGCTGTCCTGAAGCAGCGTCCTCCTGCCCTCACTCCCAGAGTCTGCCATTACAGGCATGTTCCACCATGCTGGGCACAGATCAGTTTCCCACAGCTGTGGACACTGGAAACCGAAGGTCAAGGCACTATGGCGTGGGGGTGGGGGCAGGGGGGACTTCTTCGTCTCATGGCAGAGGTTGTGCACAAGAGATGCTGGAGTCGCAGTGAAACCGTGCTCACACTGGCAGTGACCCACTCGTGGGGGTGGAGAGCCGTGTGGTCTTAGCACGTCCATGGTAAGCTGCCTCAGTCTCCAGCACGTGCACTTGAAGGACACATTCATATTATACCAGTTCCCTCCCCCTCTCTCTGCCAATTTCTTTAAAGGGACGTATTAAAATGAAGGTAATTTATGTAAATCACAAAATATGTACTAAAAATTGGCTCCATTTCCTGAAGGAAACTGTCTGATGTATATGTTGTCTTCTATGTTGTTGGTATTTGTGTGGCTTATGTATGTATGATAAATGTAGAAAACACGTACATGCATTTTTACTAAAAAGAAAATATTTTTACACTAGTCTGTGATTCTGTATCTTGGATTTGTATGTACATTCGGGTTTTGGCAGGTGCTGCCAATTTGATTTGCAGAAAGTTTACCAATTTTGAGCTTCATGAATGTATCCACCTTCTTTTTTATTAATAGATTCTCTATTAGATTCTATGTAGATTCTCATTCTACATATCAACCACAGATCTCCTGTCTTCCCTTCTCCCCCCTCAACTCACTCCCCCCCCATTCCCACCTCCTCCAAGGCAAGGTCTCCCATGGAGAGTCAGCAGAGCCTGGCACAATCAGCTGAGGCAGGTCCAGTCCCCTCCTCCCTACACCAAGACTGTGCAAAGTTTCTCACTATAGGCCCCAGGCTCCAAAAAGCCAGCTCATGCACTGAGGACAGGTCCGCGTTTCACTGCCTGGGGCCTCCCAAACAGTTCAAGCTAATCAGCTATCTCACTTATCCAGAGGGCCTGATCTAGTTCCATGGAGGCTCCTCTGCTATTGGTTCACAGTTCATGTGTTTCCACTAGTTTGGCTGTTTGTCCCCGTGCTTTTTCCAGTCATGGTCTCATATCAATTGCTTATAGAATCCGTCTTCAAATGTGGCATTATATTTTATATTTTGAGAAATATTATAATTCATTTAATTTTTTGGGCAATGGGGTCGTTCTTTTAATCCCAACACTCAGTAGGCAGAAGCAGGCAAATCTCATGAATTTGGCACCAGCCTGGCCAACATAGCAAATTCCAGGCCTTGTAGAAGACATAGTGAGAAAAACCCTGTCTCAAAAAAATGTGTGTTTGTGTGTGCGCGTATATGTAGGCATGTGTGTATGTGTCTGTGTGTGAGTGTATATGTAGGCATGTGTGTATGTGTCTGTGTGTGAGTGTGTATATGTAGGCATGTATGTATGTGTGTGTGTGAGTGTATATGTAGGCATGTGTGTATGTGTATGTCTGTGTGTGTGTGTATATGTAGGCATGTGTGTGTGTGTGAGTGTATATGTAGGCTTGTGTGTATGTGTCTGTGTGTGAGTGTGTATATGTAGGCATGTGTGTATGTGTCTGTGTGAGTGTGTATATGTAGGCATGTGTGTATGTGTCTGTGTGAGTGTGTATATGTAGGCATGTGTGTATGTGTCTGTGTGTGAGTGTGTATATGTAGGCATGTGTGTGTGTGAGTGTGTATATGTAGGCATGTGTGTGTGTGAGTGTGTATATGTAGGCATGTATGTGTGTGTGTGTGAGTGTGTATATGTAGGCGTGTGTGTGTGTGTGTATGTGTATATGTAGGCATGTGTCTGTGAGTGTCTATGTAGGCACGTGTGTGTGTGTGAGTGTGTATATGTAGGCATGTGTGTGAGTGTGTATATGTAGGCATGTGTGTATGTGTGTGTGTGAGTGTGTATATGTAGGCCTGTGTGTATGTGTCTGTGTGTGAGTGTGTATATGTAGGCATGTGTGTGTGTGAGTGTGTATATGTAGGCATGTATGTATGTGTGTGTGAGTGTGTATATGTAGGCCTGCGTATCACTTGACGTTGTTCTCTTTGTTGGATCCTAACTTTTAGTGCCTTCTACTCCCGTGCATTTTGCCAATGGGATGAAAAACTACATGAAGAAGCCTTCCTACATGCAGGACAGTGCTACAGACCCTTCAGAGGCCCAGCCCTGGCCACGGGGCACCCTCAGACATGTCACAGAGAGTCCTCTTGGGCTCTCTGGGGGCCTGCGGGAAGGAAGCCTCAGCTCCCAGGACTCCAGGACCGAAAGCGCCAGCTTGTCCCAGAGCCATGTCAACGGCTTCTTTGCTGGCCACTTAGGTGACCGAGGCTGGCAGGAGTCACAGCATGGCAGCCCATCTCCATCTGTAACGTCCAAGGTCATGGAGAAGATTTTCTCTGGCAGTAACCGAAGCAAAGCTAAAAGGCCAGGCATTTCTGACACAACTGAGCTCTCTGATCACGGTGATTCCGACATAGATGACGCCACTTATGCCAGCAACCAGGATCATCCAACATCGCAAAAGGCATGATTTAATTTTAATGCTTGGGGGTGGGCATCTGTTGACTTAACTGCAGAAAAGTGATACATCTATCAGAGAGTAGTATAACCTACTCAGTGTTGGCATGACTGGCGAGGAAGAGCAGCTTGGATCTTCAGCTGCTAACTGCTGCTGCATTCAAAGCCAACTTGCAGAGAAGCAGAGGCTTTGAACACTAACCCTGAAATAGCTCTGCTAGATTAGGACTCATCTCCTGTACGTTAGTCATCACTCACATATTTAACACGTGTCAGTAAGAGAACTCTGAACAACTGCGTAGGAATAGTTCGTGCGATGGGCAGTTGGAGTTGCCATGGAGAACCTAAGTTCTGGGGTGACAGCAACAGCAATGGAAACAGCTCATTCCAGAAATGAGAGGAAAATAAGTTCACATTGGCAAGAAGGTTTAGAGGACAAGTCATAGCTTTTGTTCACTAAAAACGCAGTATTCCTCACAAGAGCCTCTGCCTTCAGAAATAAGGCTTAGCTATTGCTCCCTTGTTTAGACTGAATTTGCAAACATGAGCAAAGTAAGTTAGGTTCAGTCTGCTTCCCTGGTGTACACTGACTTTTAGAGAGCGTGGGCGTACTTCACAAACTCAGGGGCAGAAGAAGCAGGGCCACAGGCTCTTCTTCCAAAGCCAAGTTCTACATGGTTCTAGGATTCCCTCTGCCTTGGCTAGCTTCACTTTCTGATGTGAGTTACCTAGACCATAAAGTAAGAGTGCCCTGAACTGAGAGTGTCTGGAAGGTCGCCTGGCCTCTGTGCTTTTGATATCTTCTATTTCTTAATTCCTTGCTTTAAAAGAAAAATTTCCCCCAAAAATACTTGTTTCCACTGACAGTTCATTTTGTCTCTACTTAGAAATCTTCTTTTGTTTGTTTGTTTTCTTTGTTAAGGAACCTTCCTCCTCAGTGAATACATCCAACAAAATGAGCTTTAAAACGCTCTCTGCATCACCTCCTGAGCCTGGAGATATCTTTGAGGTTGAACTGACTAAAAATGCTAACAGCTTGGGAATAAGTGTCACGGTACTGTTTGCCAAGGTTTTTGAGTTTTCTCTTCTTCACTTGCAGAAGTTGGTTGTAGCCCAACTTTCTGGTTGAATTATTTTGCTGCAGATGGGACATTTGTCAAATGTTTCCAAAATCTAAAAATTGACTGTCTTAAAACTTTTTTTTTAGTTTGTACACTGCTCTTTTTTCTTGTGGTTTAAAACATTTGACAATTGCCTCTTCTCCATACAGTGCAGAATATGACATTAATGTCTATTTAGGTTTCCTATGCACCTGACAGTTTCTGCATGAGTGTTGCTGTCTCTTTCACCTATTCCATGAATAACTAAAGACCATGGTATTTATGTGTTAATTCTCTCCAAAGTATTTACTACCTTGTTTAAAACCTTTATTAACACATTTAAAACCTTAAAATGAGAGGTTTCAGAACTGTGCATGTATCTTTAAGTTAATGGAGATATGTACATAAACTATTATTTTATTATTTTAGAATTTTATGTTATTCCTAAATTGCAGCTTTATCATTTATCACATTCTAAGAGTGACATAAAGCAGTTAATAGCAGTGAATCAGCACTGTAACATACTGAGATCAAAAGCCTACTTTCTTCATTTAGACTATAGTGCTTCCCTCTAACTCCTAGTTTCATTATAATTGCATCATTGTTTTATGATGAAAGAATAATACATTTTCTTGAAAGGTAGAAAACAGAACTACTAGACCTTTCTTATAGCATTTTTAAAAAGCTTCTCAGAGGATCTGAAGAGGTGGCTCAGTGGTTAAAACCACTGTCTTTTCTTCCAGAGAACCCAGGTTGATTTCTCAGCACCTACACGGTAGCTCACAACCATCTCTAACTCCAGTTCCAGAAGATCCAACACCCTTTTCTGGCCTCCTTGGGCAACATACATAAGCCAGAACACTTATACACATTAAGCACAGAACTACAACAAAAATTATTTAGCCAAGTGGTAGTGGTACACATCTTTAATCCCAGCACTGAGGAAGCAGAGTAAGGCGGATCTCTGTGAGTTAGAGGCCAACCTCATCTACAGAATGAGTTCCAGGACAGCCATAGTTACACAGAGAAACCCTCTCAAAAAAATAAAACACAAAAATAGGAACCCAAACAATAAAAACTGGATACACAGCTTTCACCTTTAGCCCAGCACTCGGGGAGAGAGTTGGACTCCAAGTCTTACTGATTAATCCAGCCCAGGCAGTGGCTGCCATGTCCAGAGAGAAACCCTCAACATTGACCTCTAGCCTAATGTGCACATGCACACATATAAATGTGCACTTGCATACACAGGCACACACACAAGCACACTCTTTTCTACCAAAGTCTGTGTTTGTTTGCTTTAGATTTTTGGGTTTTTTTTTTTTTCTTTTGTTTTGTTTTTAGAGACAGAGTCTTATCCATGTGGCCCTGCCTGGCCTGTAACTCACTGCATAGACCAGGCTGGCCTAGAACCCACAGAAATGTGCTTGCCTCTGTCACCAGAGTGCTGGGATTAAAGGTGTGTGCCACTCCCAGCCTCTTCAGATAAAAGCAGCTTTTTCCTTAACTCAAGGAATTTGCTCTCAGATTCGCAGATGCACTCCAACGTGTATATATGCTGGGTATTTCTCAGTAATTATGTTCTTAACACTGATCTTGCATAGATGGACTTTGCTTTCTGCTTGCTCATAATGCATGACATAGAAAGGAGGGACGGGTCCTTATGTAGTCAAGATGCAGCTTATTGACTCTTCCTGAATTTAGTAGAGAGACGGAGGGAGGGAGGGAGAGAAAGAACAAACAAACTCTGCTCTTTGGGGAGCTTAGCTAACAGTGTTGCTGGGTGTTTAAATAAGTGAACGTGCTGACACTGTGTCACAGCTCTCTCTGATGGATCCAGCCCTCCCTAGTGCTCAGATGTGAAAGCACGCAAATGTTTTCATGCTAACACGTGCTACTTTGTCTTTTCTGTTTAGGGAGGTGTGAATACCAGCGTCCGACATGGTGGTATTTACGTGAAAGCCATTATTCCCAAAGGAGCAGCAGAGTCGGATGGCAGAATTCACAAAGGTATGATGTCTATATGGATGCAGAAATTACAGCACAAATACACAATAAATAAGAAATTAAGTCCAAGTGTGGTGGTGCACACTTTGAATCCCAGCACTGGAGAGGCAGGAGCAGGCAGATCTCTTGAGTTTTCAGGCCCCTGCATAGTGAGTTTCAGGTCATCCAGGGCTACATAGAGAGACCCTGTCTCTCAAAACCAGCAAGAATGAAAGACATTGCAGAGTTGGTAAGAACCTTAGAGTCATGTCAGAACATGCTCCGCTTTAAAGCTACGTTTTAGAAAACTACTTGTTGACACAGCAGTAACTCACCTTCCTGCTTACTCCTTAGCAGGAGAAAGTGGCTTCTTCCTGTTGAGCAGCATAGCACTGCTGGACAGAGGAGGAGTGACTGGCATAAGTGTGACATCACTGACTAGGTCTCTGAGACCTTGCTGGAAATGTGCTTCTCTGTCCTGTCCTGTCCTGTCCTGTCCTGACCTGTTACGGGAGGTCTCAAATAACAGACTCAGAAGCTTATATGAATTATAAATGTTTAGCCGATACTTGTTACTAACTACCTCTTACAACTTAAATTAACCCATATTTCTATCTATGCTTTGCCACGTGGCAGTACCTTTATTAGCATGGTGTGTTCATCTCCTGCTCCCTCTGCATCTGGCTGGCAATTTCTGAACCCGCCCTTTTCATTCCCATCATCCTTAGTTTGGTCACCCTGCCTATACTTCCTGCCTGGCCACTGGCCAATCCGTGTTTTATTAAACCAATTCAAGTGGTAAATCTTTACCATGTACAAGAGGATTATTACACAACACTTCTAGTCTGTGTGTTTATAGTTCAGCTTCTCTGTCTTCATGATCAAAGGCCATTGCTATAAAGTCATATAATTCTAGTCAGGCAGGTAGTGCATACACCTACATTCCTGCACTTGGGAAGCTGAGGCAGGGGTCCACACATTGTAGCCAGTTTGTACAAGATAGAGTCTCACTGTTACAGCCACTGAGGTTAATAGCATTTCCTTCTCACATTCCTTTGGATTATCAGGAATGCTTCAACAATATTTAATTCTCTCCTAAATTTGTCTGAATCTCTCCCCAAACAAATATGAAAAAAAACAACACTGGGTATTAAAAACCCTATAGAATTTTTTTTTTTTTTTTTAATGATTGACTTCTTTTAAAACAACTTCGTAACTTAACAGGTGATCGTGTGCTCGCTGTTAATGGAGTCAGTCTGGAAGGAGCTACCCACAAACAAGCTGTGGAAACACTAAGAAACACAGGGCAGGTAAGAGGTCATTTTGTCAACCTGCTAAGATAACTTAGAACACAGCAGTGTGGAGATAATATGAATCTCCTTGAGACCTGTCAACCAAGGCAAGCAGTACAGCCACTCGGCACTCTGAGGTTCATGCTGCTGTTTTCCTTCAGGTCAGGAAGCGCGTAGTCTGATGAGACTCTCCACATCTACACATGTCTAATGATTTTTCACTCCTACCATTTTTCAACCCAAAAGTTAAATTCATTGTGCTCAAATAACTTCAATCAGGACTTGAGTAAATTATTTGTAATGGTCTTTATAATTGCTGCCTGGTGACTTTCCCCCAGTACCCAAATTATCTATAATACACACACGTATTATTTATTTTATATACCTATATAAAATAAATGTGTATGTGTAACATATGTGTGTATTTGACATATTTTATAATAGCTTTTTCTCTTATTCTCATGCAGAAAATAATAAAAACTTTGAGACTTTCAGTTCCTTCCTTCTGTTCCTACATTGTTTTTCCTCTGTGCCTATATTTTGGTGTACCAAGCAACTAGTTACTTTATTGCACCTCCAACTGTACAAAGTCCTAAAACTTAATCCAGTTTACTGGTCTTCTCAGTTAATGGCATGCTATTCCATTTTCTCAGGTGGTTCATCTGTTGTTAGAAAAGGGGCAGTCCCCGACGTCCAAAGAACACGACCCTGCAAGCTCACAGTGCACCCCTCCAGACCAGGATGGCCACGGTCGAACCCCAGAAAAGACAGTGAAGAAAACAGCTCACGTCAAAGACTACAGCTTTGTTACTGAAGGTCAGGCCTTGCGGTTCAGGTCACGTCACTAAAATTCCAGCCCATTCAAACTACAGTGTTTACATGTTGGGTTAGAATTCATACCTCAGGATCTCTGTTCTTGTCAATTATAAAACTCAGGCAGCACCAGACTGACCAAAACACACTTGAAGATTTAGGTAAATGAAGTTGTGTCCGAATGTGGCCATTTAATAATGCCTTAAATAGCTGTCCATTTTTTTTACACACAGCAATAATTTATTCTGAAATGTTCATGTAGTTTGTGGATACATGATTCATGTCTCATTAATAACAGAACAGCCCTCTCACCTCAAATCGCAGAATATCAACAGCTACAGTACATCTAAATCTTAAATGAAATTTGGTAAGGAAAAACCAAGTGTAGATAATTGTAGAGAATGACTCCAAAACCACCTGCACCTTAAATTTATGTTTGTTTGTTTGTTTGTTTGTTCGAGGTCTTGGATTGGTGAGAAGATTTTACTCATAACTCAAGCTGACCTTATTACTCACTGTATACCTGTGTTGTCCTCAGTGTCCCAAGTGCTGGGACTACAGGCATTTGCCATCACATCTAACTAAATTTTTTATATTTCTATTTAGGGTTACCCTGTACAGGAAGCTATTTAGTATTTCCCAAATGCTGGACTTCTTAACAATGTGTCAGCCTATATAGTCATAATAATAATTGTAACAAGCCAAGAAATGAAGGCTGATGCTGTATGAGTTCTCATGAGGCTGCTGTGCCCTCTGCGTTGAGATCCCTTCAGCGGTTTACATGCTCTTAGAATTGATGACGGTGGTATACAGTAAATGTTCTTCTCTTACTTTAAATTTCTATTTGTTTCACAAATCTTAGTAACCATACATCAGTCCAAAACATAGACCATCCTATATTGGTGTTTTGACTATGAATTTAAAGATAATGTACCTTCTTAATCATATTCATCTTTACTTCTTTCTTTCTTTCTGTAAGTTTTTTTCTGTCTTTAATTCTATTAATGTATTTTATTTGTGAGAATTTTGTTGGAATGTCATTATAACTTCTCTGGATTAAAGTAGGCCTTACCAAAACATTGCAGTATCAACTTCTTTTCCCTCATTTTAAGCTAGCGTTTGTTTTGGTATTCTTTTTCCTTTTTTTTTTTTTTTTTAAGACAGGGTTTCTTTGTGTGGTTTTGGTTCCTGTCCTGGATCTCGCTCTGTAGACCAGGCTGGCCTGGAACTCACAGAGATCCACCTGGCTCTGCCTCCCGAGTGCTGGGATTAAAGGCGTGCACCACCACCGCCCGGCTTGTTTTGGTATTTTCAACGTCTCCCTTCATACCTGAATTTCCTTGTAGTTCTTCCCTCCCCCTTTTTTAACTTAATATACTCCTATTAAAAACATGACATTGAAACATACGACCCCACTTAGAGAACCTTGCTTTACAAACACTTCCCATTCAAGCAGTTAACTCAAGTTTTATGAATGGGTTTGGGGAGATGGCTTAGTCCATCAGTGTCTGCAAAGCAAGCATAAAGTTCTAATTTTGGATCTCCAGCACCCGTGTGGAAACTGGGCATGGTGGACACATCTAATAATAATTGGTGGCCAGAAATAAATCAGTGAGTTCCAGGGTCTGTGAAAGACCCTGTCTCAAAAAATAAAACAACAGGTGGAGAGTGACGGAGAAGAATACTTGACATCATCCTCTGGCTTTCGTACATAAACTCACACACACACTACACACACACACACACACACACACACACACACACACACACACAGATCAGAAATTAAGAAAGATTTCCGAATGATAGGAAGAGAGTCTGTGCTAGTGCGGTAAGTTCTGATAAAAGCATGCCGAATTAGGCTACTTTAAAAGTGCGTATAAAAGTGTGTGTTTGTATATACACACTTGATAACATTGAACTTTTCATTTTTGTTCCCTAGATAATACATTTGAGGTCAAACTGTTCAAGAATAGCTCGGGCCTAGGATTCAGTTTTTCTCGAGAAGATAATCTTATACCAGAACAAATCAATGCCAGCATAGTAAGGGTTAAAAAGCTCTTCCCTGGACAGCCTGCTGCAGAAAGTGGAAAAATCGATGTTGGAGACGTCATATTGAAAGTGAACGGAGCCTCATTGAAGGGGCTGTCTCAGCAGGTGAGCCAGGACGGCGGGACAGGAGCAGTGTTCCCGTGATCTGCGATGGGCCAGTGGGTGAGCTGTCCTACTTCCTACCGACTTACCTCTCTTCCTCTGCCATCTCTTCTCACATGCCTCCAGGAAGTCATATCTGCTCTCAGGGGAACAGCTCCTGAAGTGTCCTTGCTCCTCTGCAGACCCCCACCCGGCGTGCTGCCAGAAATTGACACTGCGTTTCCGGTAAGGTCGTTGGTTGCTGCTTTCTGTTGCTGTGGATTATCAATCTGTGGTGTGCTAAGCAGCAGGTGCTGGTGGCTGCAGTTGTTTCCTCTGGGTCTGGTGTGCTGGGCTTCGCACCTCAATGCTGAACGAGGAGCCGTCATCTTGTGTGTGCCATCCGTTAACTTTCCACTCTCTTCTAATTCTGAACTTCTAGGGAGCTTGAGTTTCAGGAATTTGTTTTCTAAGCATGGTGGACTTGTCAAAGCAGTAAGTTATACAGGTTTTGTGCCCATCTGTTCCTAAGCTAAACAAAGAACATCTCTTGCCATTTGGGTCTGGATAAAGTTGAGAGTTAAGCAGAATCTGAGGTTAATGCCATGCCCAGCTTCCGCGGGGACCTTCTTCCTGTGGCCTCCATCCGTGCAGAAGCCCGTGACGTGTCCCAGGGTAGACTGCGTAGGTGGAGGGCTTGGCCCTGCATGGGTCATCTCTGTACTCCCTGAGGGAGGAAGTTGAGAGCCGCGGCTGCAGAGGCGTGCAGCGAAGGACATGTCTTCTGGGCATGACATGGCCATCGCACTGTGAAATCTCCGCAGCCCTGGTTGCCTGCACAAGACTGGACCAGCCGCCTGTCAGTCATAGGTGGGAGGGGCTCACGAGGCCCCACCCCTCCCTGAGGGGCTGTTGACAGCTGATGCTTGTTTGGTGCGCGTCCAGCTGCTGAAAAGTTGTCCGTGCCCCATGAGTGACTTCCCACTCCTGCATGGGCAAGAAACTAATTGAACTCCAGGAGTCCTACACAGAAAGATGGCGCAGAACTAAAATGAGGATGTGCTGAGGACAGGGTTCTAGAGCAGGAGGGCGGTGAGAGAGGATTAGAGTGGAGATGACTAAAGCTCAGTACTGGAAAGCAGGAAAAAGTCAATGAGAATTGTTTTATCACTTAAAAAAATCAGAATCTAGAAAAGGGGGCTGTATTTATTTCTTCTGTGTCACAGTGATTTAAGGATCTACAAATGTATTCTGATGGTGTTTACAAGAAAATCTGCCTCTGGCCTCAGCTTGAAGGAGTTCTCCTCCCAGTGGTGTCCTCTGGTCTGGAAGGGAGAGGAGCTTGAGCCGGGAGCGCTCACCCTCATGTGGGGGTGGAGGGGGTAGGGGCAGCAGGGGTGGGGGCGGCAAGGGGGGACCTGTGAGGACAACATAACAGCAAAGTGCTGTTCATGAAACTCATTAGAAGTGGCATTGGAAGAAAGCATGTTGAGGGGGCCAGAAAGAGCACAGACCACCCTTGCGGAGTTCACCCACCACTCCTCAGCTCCAGCTCCAGGGAACCTGATGCCTTCTGTCCTCCTCAGACAGACAGACAGACACACACACACACACACACACACACACACACACACACAGACACACACACACACACACAATAAAATAAAAGGACATAAATGAAGTTTGAAAATAAAATATAAACGAGTCTGGTGAGACGGCTCAGCAGGTAGGGCACTTGCTGCCAAGCCCAAGGACTGGAGTTCAGTCCCTGGAACCTCCTCCCTTGGTGGAAAGAGAGATCCAGTCACAAGTTGTCCTCTGACCTTTACTCATGCACTGTGGCTCTTGTACACTGGCACAGTTATACACACAAAATAGTAATGTGGTAAATGAACCAATGTCACTCACACAGTATTAGCAGTTGTCATTTTACAGTAGTTTTCTTTGAAGAACATAAATTATGGTAATGATCAGAAAGTTTATATTTTTGTGTGAAGTGCTGCTCCTTAGCAGGTTCATAACCCCTGATGGTTCCTAAAGTCAATGCATGCTGCCCCCTCTGATGCCCTTCCGTGTGTCCCTTCAGACTCCGCTCCACTCTCCAGCACCAGCATTTCTAGGCAGCAGTAAAGATTCTTCTCAGCCGTCAGCCTTCTCAGTGGAGCAAGGCCCCGGCGTGGCGGAGAACGAGGTGTCTGGCAGACACAGGGATCAGCGCAGGTGTCCCTCCAGGAGAGACAGCTCCAGTGACAGCAGCTTGAGTGGAGAGGACGACCGTGAGAGAGCTGCAGCCGAGCAACCAAATGTAACCCTGGCTGCAGCTTTGACCCAGACTCTGAGCAACATGAAGGCGCATGGTCAACATGAAGCACCCAGAAGCCAAGAAGAACCCACCCGTACCATGTTTTACCTTCCTCGGAAAACACCCAGCAAACCGGAATTTGAGAGCAGGTATTGCCCAAGCTGCAGTGTCCAGAGCAGCTGGTGGTGGCAGCAGCGGCAGCAGGACATGTTCTAAGAATGTGACATCTGGTGACTGGGGCCATGGCTCAGTTCCCAGCACCCGTACCGGACAGCTCCAGGGGATAGGGCACCCTCATACACATGCACATACACACACAAAATAAATACAGGTTTTGTTTTTGGTTTTTTGGGGGGGGGGTGTTTGTTTTTTGTTTTTTGTTTTTCTTTCGAGACAGGGTTTCTCTGTGTAGACCAGGTACAGGTTTTTGTTTTTGTTTTGTTTTTTATTTTATTTATTTTATAATACCATTCAGTTCTACATATCAGCCACAGGTTCCCCTATTCTCCCCCCTCCCACCCCCTCCTCTTACCCCCAGCCCACCCCCCATTCCCACCTCCTCCAGGGCAAATCCTCCCCCAAGGACTGTGATCAACCTGGTAGACTCAGTCCAGGCAGGTCCAGTCCCTTCCTCCCAGACTGAGCCAAGTGTCCCTGCATAAGTTCCAGGTTTCAAACAGCCAACTCATGCAATGACAGTTTTTTTTTTTAAGAATGGAATGCCTGTGGATTCAGAATGGTTGGTAAACAATGGCGGTTCGAGGTCTTGCTGTTGTGACTGACAAATTTAGTAAGCTCTCAAGACAGCCAGTGTTACCCTTGCTTCTCTCTTGGGCATATTTTTTAGTAATTAAGAAAGTAGTTTCTCACTGGGCACTGGTGTGAGGCAGAGGTAGGCAGATCTCTGTGAGTTTGAGGCCAGCCTGGTCTACAAAGTGAGTTCCAGGACAGTCAGGCTGCTTCACAGAGAAACCCTGTCTTGAGAATAAAAAAAAAAAGAAAGAAAGATGGGAGGAAGGAAGGAAGAAAGAAGTGTCTCAATACAATTTAACCAGAAAGAAAAGAAATTCATTTAGGTAGTGATGCTCAGGGAGATTATAATTACAAGGGGGGGACATGGGATTTGCAAACGGCGAGACCAGGAGACAAGAAAAGGGAAACGTTTGAAAGCACAGGCGCCTGCAGGGTAAAGATGCATCCACGCCTTGACTGTTGGTGGCTGTGTGTGTTTATGTCCAGCCACACTTGCCTGCATTCTCCCTCCTTCCTCCCATCTTGTCCCCACTTCCTTCATGCCCGTTTTTTTCATCCAGAGTGACCGCAGGAAGCAGTCCTCTCATCCCAGGTACTTGGAAGACTGAGGGAGGAAAGAGTCAAAGGCAGCCTAAACAATCTGCAAGACCTTCTCTCAAATTAAAAAAAATTACAGAGTAGCAGATAAGAACAGAGCACTTGTCTAGCATGAATAAAACCCCAAGTTCAGTCTCCACTTTTGGGAAATAAATATTTAAGTCAACAGGTAAATGACCACAAGCATGAGATGTTGTTCTTCTTTCTCCTTTTCTTACTGGGTTGAAATCCAAATTAGACCCCAGGTAACATTAGCTTCCATCTTGAATAACAACTCGGAGTAGAAAGTGTATATACTTAAGTCTAGCTTGTCTTACTGTCCTTATGTAGCTTAGAGAGCTTATTTGAAAGTTAAACCTGCACAGAAAACAAATAAATGGTAATACTAGCATATAGTAGACATTGAGTAAACCCATAGTGTAAAAGCTAGTGAGGACCTCACTCAAAACCAGACAGAACCATCAACCTGAATATTGACACTGAGATGTACCCACAATAACGCTGCTTCCTTTATCTCGGTAGTCATCCCCCTCCGGATGTGAGTCCTGGACAGATCTGTCAGTCCCAGTCAGAATGTGCTGCTTCTGACTCGGTTGGGAAATACTATACACATATTGCTTCTGAGCTGAACAAACCAGAAAACTTGACCACTTTGAATAATGACCTGGGAAACCACCTGGAGGATTCTGAGCTGGTGAGCTTCTTTCTCTATTACAGACAATAAAACAATTGTCATTTTTCTCAATGAAGGTATAAATGTATGTATGCTTTTGCTATCAGCTGGAGAAACAGCTGTGTTGTAGAGCAGTTCACGTTACACTTACTAAATGAATGACAGCCTTCTCTGCTGTTCCCCTGGTGAGAAATCCGGGGCAGATGAAAAGTATGTATGCTGCCCTGACGTCCTCACTGCCTTGCTGCCATTGTGGCAGACACCTGCAGACAAATGCCCTAATTCTCCTGATTCCTAGTAGCTTTGGCTCTACAGTGGGCTGCCGACTTGAGAAAACTGGGAAAAATTAATGACCATATACAAAACTCCTGCACAGCATTTAGACAGTGCTACAGACAGGTGCTTATCGTTTTTGTTTCTTGAATCTCTGTGAATTACCTATTGATTTTATGTGTGTGTGTGCATGTGTGCACACATGCATGTGGATGTGTGCTCATGTGGGTGTATGTGTGTGCATGTGGAGAGCAGAGGTCAACCTCAGACATTGTTTTTCTGGAGCCATCCTTTTTGGTTTTTTGAGACGGTCTCGTTTGTCTGGAGCTGGCCAAATGGGCTAAGCTGGTTGGCCAGTGAGCTCCAGAGATGAACTTGTCACTGCTTCTTCAATGCTGGAATTATAGGCATGCACCATCATACCTGGCATGTACCTACTGGGTGTGGAGGGATGGGGGCTCAAAGATGTGTGTGGATACATGCATGTGAAGACAGAGGAACAGTCCTCAGTGCTGTTACCCATAAGTGCTGTGCAGTTCCTTTGAAACAGGGTCCCCCACTGTCCCAGAACTCACAAATTGGGATGACTTGCTGGCCAGCAAGTCCCAGGGATCCCCTGTCTTCCCCTCTCAGCACTGAGACTATAAGTACATTTCGCCACAACCGGCTTTATGTGAGGGTCCAGCCCAGGCCTCATGCTTGTGTAGAAAGCACTTTCCTGACTAAACTCTCTTCCCTTCATGAGTTAGTGAGTTTCTAATACTTGAATATAGTTTTTCTTTGAAGTTTTTGTGTATATAACTGGAATCTTTACTCTGTAGTAATAGCCTTAAACTTTACATATATATATATATATATATATATATATATTATATATATATATATAGGCATTATATATGTCTATATATGTGTGTGTCTATATATATAGACATATATATACACACAGAGAAAGATATATATACTTTGAGAATTTCATACATGCATAAAATGTATTTTGATCACATTGACCTCCCCATTCTTTCCCCTATACTCCTCCCGGATCCATTCCCATCCGTCATCTCTACCCCAGCTCAAGTCTCCCTCTTTTTTCTAAATAACCCACCAAGTCCAGTTTGTGCTTCCCATGTACTCATGGATGGGGGCCATTGATGAGAGCAGTGTTGACCTGCCAGTGACCACACTCTTAAAGAAAACTGACTCTCCTTTCCTATCAGCTTGTCAATGGCTCCTCAGCTGGGGCCTCATGAATCCCTCCCTCCTCTCTGCTGCAGTGTTGACTGGCTTAGTCTTGTACAGGTCTTGGGCGGGCTACCACAGCTGCCATGAATTCATCAGTACATTGGCCCTGTCATGTCCAGAAGACACAGTTTCACCCCAGTCCTTCCTGACCTCTGGCTCTTAGAATCCTCCTACCCTCTCTTCCAAAATCATCCTTGGACCTTGAGGAAGGGGATATAATATAGGTGTCCCATTTATGTCTGAACACTCCATACACAGTCTCTGTTCTTTGGCCAGTTGTGAGTATCTGCATTAACTGTTTTTCACTGTACAAAGAAACTTCCCTGATGAGGTCTAAAAGGCACTGATATTTAGATATAGAGTTCACAAATGTAGAGGGAAGATTGTCTGTTTTCCAAAAGAATATCAGTAGATTGATATCTGGAACCTGCGAACACTCCAACGTTGTGTTCTTGGCATGATTTACAGTACTGGGCATGTGTCTTAGTTAGGGGTTTATTGCTGTGACGCTGTTGCACCGTGGCGTCTCCTGCCTTGCTGGTCACTGTTAGAGCTTATAGGCTCCCAGCTGGGTAAGGCTGTTGATGGTTTTCCCCCAGCAGCCTGCACAGCTCCTTCCAGTACCATGAAAGCTAGCCAGGAGGGAGGAAGCTTTCTTGTCAGTAGCGATGACGTGTCCATGTCCTGTGATAAGGTGTGGGGTGTCTTCAGCAACTGGGTCTTACCATTGAGTTCGGGTGGATAACCAAGAGCATTGCGGTAACTTGTGTTGTTCTGGGAAACAGCTCGTGGGGAAGTACCCAACACTTGGCACTGGACCTTTTTATTTGATAGTCTATGGTTTCTGGAAGAAGTATTAGCTTCACAAATTCCAACTAAACTCTTTCTTATGAAAAAACAACATGCACATATGAACTTTATAAAAAAGTAGATTTCCATACAGCTTTTTCAACATTCCTATGTTAGTTACCCCTCTCCTGTTCCTCTTCAACCTTACCCTCCCATCCCTTTCCCCAGTTTTAATGCCCGCCCCCACCCCAAAGCCTTAAAATTTCTAAGCCTGCAAATCAAGCTTAGGAAAAAACTTCCAAGATGAGAATTCTTTTACATGAATTTAAAGTCAGCCTTTTTCCACTGTTTATTAGCCAAGTATTAAATGTTTATGTCAAAACATCATAAAACAAGTAAGAAAACAAAAAAAAAGGAAAGGCACTTATAATCTTACCATCCCCAAACCATAAGGATTTTGGACCAAAATAGTCTTTTCATAATTTTCATTTTCCTGTAATTGTGTGGTAGGGTGTGTGTCTGTGTCTTATGTGTCTATGTGTGTGTATCTCTGTGTGTGTCACAGAGCAGACGGGTGGGTGTACATCAACATTTCAGTTTCACTCTTGGCAATAAAGTCTGTTGTTGGCCATATAAGCATCCTCCACTCCCAGCTGAAATCTTTTGAGTTTGTTGCACATCTTAATTAAATGAAGCTGTAACCCACACTCATCCAGATACTTCATAGTTTTACAAAAACAACAGCAAACAAAGCTTCTTTTGTGTCTCCTGCCTTCTGTCTTGGTTGGTTAAAAATGTAGAGGATTTTTCTAAACCTTTCCCTCTAAAACCTAGTGCTGGTCTTCAGAGTGCCCTCGCTCCACCTCCTTGTTTATAGTAATGTAGATGCAAGAACCGAGGCAGGGGCTGAGGTACAGCTCGGTGGGAACGCCTTGCCTGGCATGTCGGAGGCTCTGGACCCAATCCTAGCTCTTCCAGATAGAAAACAATAAGGATGAAGAGCATCAGGAAGGAGGGAGGGAAAGAGTCTGGAGACAAACACATAACTACATGCTTCAAACGTTACATGCTTGGAAAGAAAGGAACATTCTACCAAGAATTGAGAAGATTTCTCATGGTCAAGTTAACCTAAGATTTGGGTTTGTCCTCTCTTAACCAAGGGCAACTACATTCATGTTTGTTTGTCTGTAGACAACATAGACAACCTTAAATTGATCTGTTCTTTCTCTAGGAAGTAGAGCTTCCCATTACCCTAATTAAATCGGAACAAGGAAGTCTGGGGTTTACAGTAACCAAAGGCAGTCAGAGCATTGGCTGTTATGTCCATGACGTCGTACAGGATCCAGCCAAAGCTGATGGAAGGCTGAAGCCGGGAGACCGCCTAGTAAAGGTGAGGCATTTGGGGGGCTGGAGGGACAGCTCGGTGGTTTAAGAGCACAGGCTGCTCTTCTAGGGGACCTGGGTTCGATTCCCAACACAGCATGTTGGTTTACAACTTTCTATAACTCCAGTTCCAGGGAACTCGGTGCCCTCTTCTGGCCTCTGCAGGCCTCAGGCTCACAAATGGTATAGACATGGATCCAAGCAAAACACTCATATGCATAAAATACTTTTTTAAATGAGACATTTAAGGGGAATAGGGATATTTGTACAAATGTCTTAATCTATTTTTTTGTTACTGTTGTGAAATTCCTTACACAAGCCTACTTTAAAAAGAAAAGAAGTTTAGTTAGCTCAGTGTGGGAGCTTTAAGGACATGACACCAGCAACTCAGCTCCAGTGAAAGCATCATGCCTGTCTTAGGGTTTTTATTGCTGTGAAGAGACACCATGACCATGACAACTCTTACAAAGAAAAATATTTAATTGAGTGGTTTACAGTTGAGAAGTTCAGTCCATTATCATCATGGAGGGACATGGCAGCATGCAGGCAGAGGTGGTGCTGGAGAAAGGAGCTGAGAGTTCTACATCTTGATCCACAGGCAACAGGAAGTGAACTGGAACTAGGCACAGCTTAAACATAGTCTTCAAAGTCTGCCCCACAGTGACATACTTCCTCCAAAAAGGCCACATCTCCGAATAGTGGCACTCCCCATAAGCTTATGGGGGCCAGTTACATTTGAACTACCACAATACCTGTATAAGAGGAAGAGCTCATATCTCAAAAGCATGCCAGAGTCTGGGATCCCCCTACTCCTTCTACAGATATACCCCCGACTAGTCTTCACCACCTAAAGGTCCTACCACTGAAGTCCTACCTTCTAACACATGAGTCAGTCAGTGACCAAAAGCGAGTCAACATTGGAGAAGGAAGGAAGTTGAGTTAATATGACACTGCTTCTCTGGTTTATATTGTCATTCCCCACCACTTTAAAAATGAAGGCTTCAGCAAGGCAGAGGGCCACATGCCTGTAACCCCAGCACTTGGGAGGTAGAAGCATTAGGACCAGGAATCAAAGTTTTTCTTGACTACATAATGAGTTCAACATAAGACCCTGTCTCCAAAAAGAGGGGGAAGAAAATGTAGCCAAATTGGTAGCATATGTGTAGCTTGTATGAAGCCCTGGGTTCAAGCCCCAGTACTACATAAACCTAACTCAGTGGCACAAACCTGTAATCCCAGCACTTGGGATGTGGAGACAGGAGGATCAGAAGATCATTCTCCACTACAGTCTTTATAAGAAGCAATTTGGGAATTACTCCAACTACACATCCTTTTAATCTCTCCAGGGTCTCTCAAGTGCATGAGACAGCAAGTCTCCTAAGTTCTGAAAGATAAAACTTCTATATTAGCAAAGCAGTAAGGTCTGTGTACATTTGTTAGCGACTTGATGTTGTTTATAATGGCTTGATCATTGTCCCTATGATTTCTGCAGGGAACAGGATTCTAATAAATTAGAGACTACATCACCATAAATCTCTTACTGGCTAATACAGGTTATAATTAGATTTCCTGTTCTGAAAATCAATCCTAGTTTGCCTCTCATTTTGTAGGTTAATGATACAGATGTCACAAATATGACCCACACGGATGCAGTGAATCTGCTGCGAGCTTCACCAAAGACGGTCAGATTAGTTCTTGGGCGGATTCTAGAGTTACCCAGGATGCCAGTGTTTCCCCATTTGCTGCCTGACATTACAGTAACATGCCGTGACGAGGAGTTAGGTAAGAAAAGCACGAGCTTTGTTCAGTATGACTTTCCTGGCATAATTACAAGTAAGACTCCCGTGACTGAGAAACAATTGTTTTCTGCTCTGTGAAGGATTTTCTCTGTCTGGAGGTCATGGCAGTCCACATGAAGTGGTGTATATTAGTGACATTAACCCACAGTCGGCTGCAGCTGTGGAAGGTAACCTGCAGCTCCTGGATATCATCCATTATGTGAACGGAGTCAGCACACAAGGAATGACCTTGGAAGAAGCAAACAGAGCATTGGACCTGTCACTTCCTTCAGTGGTGCTGAAAGCAACAAGGTACTGGACATTCACAGCCATCAAAAGAGTAATGTTAGACCAGAGTTCTGATAGAGCCCATGTAACCAAACAGCGAAGTGTTGCAGCATGATTCCAGTTAACACATATGTCTTCATATTGCAAGTCTTCAGTTGCGAGTAACAGAATACAGCCCAATTCTGTTTGGCCAAGAGAAGGAATTTATTGTTTTGCATAATTTCCAAAGTAATAATAAGGTAGTCATCAGGTTTGTTTTTGCTGTTTGTCATTATCCCGTTTGTATCAGTTTTCTCTATGGTGAAAACACTCAGATGAGTGTGTCCGTTAGTGTCTCAAACCTGCACACCACACTGTCTAAAGCCATCTTCAAACATGAATCTCTGAAGCCACCACTGACAGCCAATGTGTGCCTAGCCTTCGAGGGGACCAGTCTCTGAACTGCAGACAGAAATAAACCAGGTGGCTTTGGCAGTTAGGCCTCATTCCCACAAGTAGAGTGGCATCAGCTGTTGAGGCACAGAGGAGCCATGCTCACAGCATTAAATGCAAACCTTCCCTCACTTGTAGAGGAAAAGTGTTAAGAAAACATAGGTATTGATTTCCTATGGCTTCTCTAGCAAATTACTATAAACAAATTACTGTAAACAACCCAAGATTATCGTCTGAAGTTTTTGAGGTCAGAAATAGAAATGGATCTCACTGGGATAAAGTCAAGGCGTCCACTGGATTATATTCCTTCTGCGGGTCATAAGAATCCAGTTTCCTTGCCATTACCACTTTCCTCGGCTCCTTGCCCCTCCATGGTCAAAGGCAGCACCTCCATGCTCCCTGCTTCTGTTGCCCGGTCTCTTCCTCTGACTTGGATTCTCCTGCCTCATCTTTGACTTGTTAGGGCTCCAGCAGTGACAACAGGGTCCTAATAATCCATGTTGAAGTCCCATTTCTTTTGCTCTGTGAAGTGGTATCTCACAGATTCTCTAAACTATGGCATAATCATAAGAGTACAGATATCTTTGGGAGGCATCATTCACCTCCCACAGCGCCCGTGAACCCAGGCTTTCTAGGTTGTAGACTAAGCCAAGCTATGTGAAGGGGAATAGACAGTTGTGTCTATGAATAATATTTTCCAAAGTACAAGTGTAATACTAAAACCGTTGATAAACTTGCTTGTTCTTTGTAGATTATGTACTTTTCCCCTTCTCCCTGACCTGATTCTCTGTGTGTCTAAACTTTAGATTGATACACAGTTGTTTTCCTCGGTGAAGGGGAATAAATGGGAAAGAGAAAATATTTTGTGGGAATTCACATCACTGTCAAGCTTAGGTATAGGTGGATGTTTTACCTCAGAATCAGGGAGCACTCGTCAGTCTGTCCTGGAGTGACGTTCTGTTCCCTTTCTACCTCTGTCTTAGCTGCTGTCTCAACGGACGTCGTAGTAATGCCCTCCATGTTCTCCTTCAGCTCTGCACTGTCACCGTCATAGTCCATGACAAGTAGTAGAAGCAATGATGGATGGGTGGACATTTGTGGTGACTGTATATGTCAGGAGCTATAATGGGGGTAGAATTTACCCTAGTTAATTGCAAGCTGGTGACCCTGGCTATTGTTATTTCATGGATTCCAGCAGATGTGCCTTGAGAAATAAAAGGACTTTTATTGCTAACAGCACAGCAAGGAGCATGAGCGTGGTGTGGATTCCACGTTTGTCCCGAGGCCCTAGAAAAGTGTGTGTGGGTCTGATGGAGACCACAGCAGAGGTTCTATCGCAGTGAGGGTTATTACCAAAGTGACCTCAGGAAGCTGAGGAACCCCGCACTTCATAGCAGCCTATGTAGAGGGTTTGGTTGGGCTGGTTTGCTGAAAGGGCTGCTCCTTGCAAACAGAACCTTGAGAAATAACCTATGTCCAAGGTGTAAAGACCTTGCAATCTTAAGCAGCCCAGCAGGAGCATACAGGTGTGCTGAGAGTGTGTGGTATCATGCATCTGCTATCATAGTGCTCCTTAGGTATCCTTGAGTGTTAGCACGCTGGTCTGCTAACCCTATTCCCAGTGTGCTTGCTCACTTGTGGCTGCTCTTGACCGTGGGTAGTACTGTTCATTGGGTGATTCTTTTTTGTTTGTTTGTTTGTTTGTTTCGAGACAGGGTTTCTCTGTGTAGCTTTGCGCCTTTCCTGGAACTCACTTTGGAGACCAGGCTGGCCTCGAACTCACAGAGATCCACCTGCCTCTGCCTCCAGAGTGCTGGGATTAAAGGCGTGCACCACCACCGCCCGACTTGGGTGATTCTTAGAACAAAGGTTTTTGGGGTTCTTTTTTTTACCCTAATCTAAAAGAAAAGCATATTCATACCAAGGGGTCTGTATATAAAAATTTGGTAAACTTCCTTTGACCTGTCCACAGAGTTAAGTTGTGCAGTCAGCTCAGTTACCATGTTCCCAAGTGGGATGAGCACTAGGATGAAGTGCTGAACTCAAACCTGAAGAAAGATTATGTGGAGGAGTTAATTCTCAGTGGAGATGCAGTTCAGTCTCCAGCTCTGTCAATAACAACAGTAATAAGGACAGTGGTACTTGCTGAGCATGGTGGTCCGTACCTATAACCCCTGCACTTGGGAACCAGAAGCAAGAAGATTGGTGGTTCGTATACCCTTGCAGAACAAACTTGAGGCCAGCCCGGACTAAGTCTTAAGGAAATGGAGAACAGAAAAGAAAAAAGCCATCCTTCATTTTCTTTTCTTTTTTTTAACCTTTGTGAGGAGAGGGTGGGGGAGAAGTGGGTACACACCTCACATAGTGTGATGGTTTGGAGGAAAATGGCCCCCAAAGGGGGTGGCTCTATTAGGAGGTGTGGTCTTGTTGGAGGAAGTGTGTCACTGTAGAGACAGACTTTGAGGTCTCATATATGCTCAAGCCATGACCAGTGTGACAGACCATTTCCTGTTGCCTGCAAGATGTAGAACTCTCAGCTACCTCTCCAGCACCATGTCTGCCTGCATGCTGCCATGTCCCACCATGATGATAAGGGACTAAACCTCTGAAACTGTAAGCCACCCAATTAAATGTTTTCCTTTCTAAGAGTCGTCATGGTCATGGTGTCTCTTCACAGCAGTAGAAACCCTGACTAAGACACATAGTGTAGATCTCACTCTTCACTTCGTTGGAGAGAGGTTCTTGTTCACTGATGCATACATCAGGCTGGCCTGCAAGTTTCCAAGATCATTGGATTATCCTGAGTCTATCTTTCATCTTACCGTGGGAGCACTGAGTTACAGACACACATGAAGAATTTCATTAGATCCTGTCCACACTTGGCAGCGTGCCTAGACTCAGCCCTAAAGTAAAGCTTCTGAAACCTTTGTAACTGTTCTTTCTTTGTGTGTTCTACAGAGATGGTTGTCCGGTGGTGCCTAGTTCAACAAGACCTGCCATTCCAGCACCCAAGCTCACCAAAGCCAACGGTATGACAGACACATTTACTTTAACAGGGCTTATGGAGAGGTGACTTTCTTCTGGATAGCAAGTTGGATACTATCACTAAACTTTTTTCTTAACTTTCTAGAATGTTTTACAGGATCTAAGTGAAAATACTCTATTTCAGTGATAACAGTTCTGAAACTCAATATATATTAGAAAAATATCAGAGCAGAAGTGTATATCCAGTGGATCTGAAAAGTCGGTGTGTCCTCAGAAAGTCCCCTGATGCTTATCTAAGCCTCCATTTCCCATCAGTAAACTATTACTAGTGTCAACCTAGTGAGGTTCTAATGAGGTGTGTAATTTATACAGACATCAACAGAATGTCTCCTGGGCTAGGGACCCACCTGCACACTGTGGGTTCATCGGTGTGCACACAAGTATCTACCTCACCTGGTAACATAATGACAAGCAGTGGAAGAGCTGTAGTGGCCGTTGTCTGTAAAGCTCATTTAGATGAAGCCTGCCTGTAAGTACTTTAATCCTCATTATAAACAGATCATTCTAAAAGTACTGTTGTATTGCTTCATAGCAATGCAAAGTGAAAGAGAAACTGAGGCACTGAGAAGCTTGCTAACTTTGCCCAAGCCCACTGTCTTAGTCAGGGTTTCTATTGCTGTGAAGAGACACCATGACCATGGCAACTCCTATAAAGGAAAAATATTTAATTGGGGTGGCTCAGTTATAGTTCAGAGGTTCAGTCCATTATCATCATGGTGGGACATGGTAGCATGTAGGCAGATGTGGTGCTGGAACAGTAGCTGAGAGTCCTATATCACAAGAAGAGGGATTTGGTTCCCTTCCCTGTGGTGTGGTGGTGCACACCTGTAATCCCAGCACTTGAGAGATGAGGCAGGAGGATGAAGCGCTCAGGGGCATTCTGAGTATATACCAAGTTGGAGGCCAGTCTGTGCCATGGGAGACCCTGTCTCAAAAAAGAATTTGGACGTGGTTTTTTTGTTTGTTTGTTTTTAAGTAAAACCATTTTATATTTTATTCTACTTACTTGGCTTGTAGCATTTGTATTCTGACCTTTTTCGTGTGTAATTAAAAATAACATCCTTAGAAATACGGGGTTTCTTTATTTCATATGGATCAGAATTATCTGAACTTATTCGCATTTGTTTATTTGCGTAGTGCGCGCGCGCGCGCGCGCACACACACACACACACACACACACACTGATGCCATTGTGCGTGAATGGGGATCAAAGGACAGCCTGCAGGTGTTGGATCTCATCAGCCCAGGTGGTTCCAGTCTCGGTGACAAGCACTCACCCTCTGGATCCATCTCACTGGCCCTGTATCAGAATTTTTAGTTGACTTGTATCCTCGGAGTTATGTATCTTGGGTAATTTCCATGTCGCTCTTGTAATTTCAGTTGTCTGACATACCACTCTGTGCTGTTCCTTTCAGGCCATACCAGTACGCAGCCTTGTGGCCGTCCTGCTCTCACACCTAAGAATTCCTTCTCCAAGGCAAGAAAAACAAACTCCTTTCATGTCTTACTTACTTTTAATAACCAATGTGCTTATGCTTCATGCCAAATTGATGTTGTAATTAAATGTTGTTAAGACACATGTGCTCACAGTGGGAGTCTATTGTGATGAACTAAGGCCTTGCTAAGTAAACTCAAAATGCAGAGCCTTCAAGCCTGCGCCCTTTGGTACATTGGCTCTCATGGCTAATGGCTTGACTAGGTAATATTAGCATCAGGATGTTTGGTTAATGTACACAGTCCCTTCACTTGTCTCTTGGACTGTAGGAAGAGAAGTGTGTAATTAACAACAGCAGAGTCGCTCTCTGAGATTAATATTAGCCACCAGTAGCCTGAGAAGGCTAAACCTATGGCCCTGGTAAGGAGCAACAGTATTAGCCAAAGAAACAGACTTGCTTGTTTTGAAAGACTTAAGTAGTGTTTTCCAGATAATAAAATGAGATCTTAAACCACTTAGGATTGGCACAGAACTGTCATTTGGCAAAGCTTTAGATGCTGTGTGAGTTCCACTTCATGCCCTCTCTAAGTGTACTTGTGTACCCCTCAGTTTGGGTAGTGTTTATTCTTTGTTTTCTTCTGTCCATGTTATGTGATTTTTCTGAAAGCAGCACAGCTGGATTTTTATTCTATTGGACTGTTTTAAACTACACTCACCCCATGAGTCGAGTCACACCTTTACTAGTCAGATGTCTGCTTGAGTAGTATAAAAGGCATGTCTACCCATTTAAAAGACTTTCCTTTAGTTATCCAAAAAAAAGAAGAAATCATACCATCTCAACATAATTCTGGACATGAGCTGGGTTTTCAAGAAGAAATTTTGTATAGTGAACAGAAGCCCATCTGCACCTTTCTGACACCACATCATGTCATGGCACACATTTTACGTAGTGAGTCCTGGAGCACGCAGCAGTGGGAGCTGTGTTAAGGCAGAAATGACTGTAGCACAAAAGTGGCGTTTTGTGTGTGTTGTTTGCATTGTGCTGTAGCTGAGCTGCTTTCCTGGTGGTCCAGATCTTCAGCCTCACAAAGCGGAAGCCACCGAATTTTCACGGCTTTCCAATGTTCCTCGTGCTGGGGAGGGTTTGCTTCCTTCTTAAGTGTCAGCGTGTTGACAAAGAAGTGTGGCGTTTCTACTGAATTAACTTCAAACCCTGGAAACATAGGGTCTTTATTATTGTGGGTGCCAACATTTCTGTCAGAATTCAGATCTTCAGGAAGTCTCCTTGACAACATTCTTGCTTGAACACTAATGTCCAGACCTTGATTTCTCATGGAAAATGGGATTTCACAGCCATTGATGCTGTGGGTGCTACATGACCAGCTTATGAGATGTAGTTCTGTCATATCTAACAGCTTCATAAGAAGAGTTAGGGCTCCAGAGTGAGCCACAGTACACACTGTGATTTAGTCAGTTAATTTTATCAGTTTATCCATATCTACGTTTTTTCCTGTCTTTTTTAATTTTTTTCTTTAATTGAACAGAGATTATTTTCCATAAAACATATTTTTACCATGGTTCCCCTCCCCCAACTCCTCTGAGATCAACGCCACCTTCTCTCCTATCAGAATCCAATCCTTTCTGTCTCTCAGTGGAAAACAAACAGGCATCTAAAGAATAGTAATGAAATATGATAAAGCAAAAACAGAACAAGCCAGAATAGGACAAAACAATCAAACAGAAGAACGAGCCAAAGAAAAAGCATGAAATTGCCAGGCGGTGGTGGCGCATGCCTTTAATCCCAGCACTCAGGAAGCAGAGCAGATGGATCTCTGTGAGTTCGAGGCCAGCCTGGTCTACAGAGTGAGATCCAGGACAGGCACCAAAGCTACACAGAGAGACCCTGTCTCGAAAAACCAAAAAGAAAAAGCACAAAATACACATGTAGACGCAGAGATACATATCCACATACACTGGAATCCTTTAAAAACACAACACTAGAAGCCATAATGTATACAAAAATGACCTGTGAGATAAAATAAAAAAATACAATAAAATCTTTAAAAGCCCTGTAGTAAACCTTTGAGACAAAGAACCTCCACAGATGCCATCGACTTGATTTTGTGTTGGCCATCTACTGCTGGGCATTGGACCTACCCTTAAGAGTGCTTTGTATCCCCTGTGAGACTGTTGGAGTGAACCAATTTTTTGTTTGTGAGTAGTTATCAATTGGACATATAACTGGAGACCGGATAGGCCAGGGACTTAGGGAAAAAACAAAGATCATTTTTCTGCTAAAGGAACATGACCATAAAGTGACTCCTGACAACATTATAAAATACTCATAGGTCAGTTTTTCCTCAGCCATCATCAGAGAAGCTTCCTCCTGCAGTAGATGGGAACCAACACAGAGACCCACAGCTGGACAATGTGCAGAGAATGAGAGACCTTAGACCATTTAGTCCTAGGTGAGATCGACACACATAAACTCAGAGACTGTGGCAGCATGCACAGGGCCTGCCCTGGTCTGCACCAGACATGGTCCCAGCATGAGAGGAGAAGTGAGCACCTGCCCCATCCCTAACCCAGAAACAGTGTCTCTAGCCCAGCTGTGCTGGGGATTGAGCCCAGCTGTGCAAATGCTCTAGCACTGAACCCATGGCGCCTCATTGTCCTTCCACGCTGTGCTGTAGTCCTTCAGCTGCACAAGAGTGTTGCCTGCAGTTCAGTGATGTATAGTGACTCCATAGTTACAGTCCATTGTTCTGTCCTTAAATTCACAAGAGCGCTAAACTGTACTGCAGAGTCTTTACACCTAACCAATGTCAAGCCACCAAATTGGAGCATGCATCCATGTGATGCGCTGATGAGTAATTAAAAAGTGGATTGTCTTTTGTCTAAGAGCAGTGCTGCGTACATAGAACTCCAGCATTAAGAGCTGGAGCCTCCCTGTGCTGCATAGCAAGACCCTGTCTAAGAAGGAGGGAGGGAGGGAGGAAGAAGGGAGAACCAAAGTAATTGTATTCCTTTTTCTTAACTTTTAGGACTTTGTAATCCTATTAAACTTTTCTAAAATGTTCTTTAGAGGACAAACCTCAAAATATGCCTCAAATAAGAGCTTTGTGTAGTCTAATACATTTAAGAAATAACACAATTTCAGCTGTGTTCGATGATGGGAACCCCATCCACTTTGCACACTTCAATCCACAGATACTTTCTAGTAACACAGATGCAAAGTGCAAAGATCTAATAAGAGTTTGTACTCGGCAGGAAGAGGGGAGGAGCCATGGTCAGGTCTTCTCCAGTCCCAGAAGTTAAGAAAATAGTAATCTGGTGGTCTGCTGTGCTCTTGTCCTTCAGGTTAATGGGGAAGAAGTAGCTGAAGCTGTGTGCCCTAGAGGAAAATGCTCATCTTCTCAGATGAGGGACTTAACGGACCGGACCGAAACCAAAGGTAGTTTTCAAATAAGCCATCCAGTTACTGTAAATGATCTAAAAGTTCAGTAATCCCTCCTGTCACCTCCCATGCTAACACAGCTTTGAAAGGGAAGGTTGTTGGGAGAAATGAAAGAATAAGAGACTATAAAACTGGCATTGTTGGTTGTATAATGTGCAGATGTCCGGTATTCGCTCTTGGCTCTAAAATGACTTGGGAGGTTGAAAAGACAGTTACTGCGATTGATGTTTCCTGCATGCTGTGAGCAGCCTTCATAGACTACCAATGCCTTATAAATTTTATATTGAGAGTATTTTATTGGGCCTGCTGTATCCTTAATCTTGAGAAGATAACAACTTTATTTTTTTCATTAATGAATGATTTGACATTAATTTTATGAAATGAGCATCAGATTGTTAATTTTTCATGAAAAGGTATATATTTCCAATATCTGCCTTTGTTTTTTGCCCCTAAGCTGCATTTGTGTGGTTCCTCATCACAACAGTCAGCATACTTGTAGAGGAAAAGGACTAGGTCACCATGTCTGTCCTTCCAAGGAGATACTGGTATTTAGGACTGAGACTGTCCCTTTCTCAGTACTTTTAAAATAAACTCCTGTTTTTCAAGAATCTGATTCCCAGGATGATGACATCTATGATGATCCTCAAGAAGCTGAAGTTATCCAATCCTTGCTAGATGTTGTGGATGAAGAAGCCCAGAATCTCTTAAACCAGACTAATGCCACCAAAGGGGCCTATTTTCCAGGTCAGTGAACCAGATGAATAAATCAGTGTGCCCAGGAATTCAAGCACATGTGTGGGGGAAAGTTGTTGAGTAAAACTGAATGATATTAGCAATACTTCCGCAATTTCTAGACAGTATTTTCAGAAATAGAATAAAATGTATTGTCTTTTCCTTGTTGGTTTGTGGGTGAGTTCCCTCACTAATGAGACTTAGAATGCATTATTGGAGGCGTACATGTAGCTGTGGGTAGAGTGCTTGCCTAGTATGCATGAAGCCCTACATTCAATGCCCAGCACCATATAAACCATGCATGGTGATACACACCTATAGTCCCAGCACTTGGGATATGGAGGCAGGGAGATTAGAAGTTCCCTGTCATCTTCAGCCACATAGCAAGTTCAAGGCCAGCCTGGACTTAATGAGACTCTTGTCTAAAAAGGAAGAGTATCATCAAAAGTACGTATCATAGCTTTTATTTATAAATATATTAGTCTAAACATCTCCTGCAGTTGACAATAAGCCAGTGTTAAAGCGTGCCCATTTCACAGGTAAATTTAACCACTATTCTATACTGTGTGTCCTACCACTTACTCTCCGCTTTCCCAGTCAGCGCGCTCGTGTGGTCTATTTACACCGCCTTTAGTGAGTAAATGAAAACTTTTCACTGCCTCAGTGCGTTTCTTAGTTCTCTTGACCTATGTGCTTCTCTCCCAGGTACGCGGAGGACAAACGGGGAGACACCAGAAGAAGGAGGAGCAGACACAGACTGTGATGGTTCTCCGTTAGCTGAGGATGTCCCCGAGGTGAGAACTGTACCTGCAGGAGTAGCCTGGGGTACTGCACTTCGCCAGAGTTCTGTCTTCACCCCGAGGGAAAGCAGCGGCAGTGGCTGGGGGTGGAGGAAGGCAGTGTTACTTTATTACATCCCAGTGGTGTCTGACCCAGCAAACTCTGAATCATTTCTCAGTTGAAAGGAGAGAGAGGGAAGGAATGAGGAAAGGCGAGAAGCAGCGAGTCAAAACTGCTGACTTAGACTCTTGTCAACCCCCGTCTATGTACTTAAATGCCACTCAGACACACGGGTTATTTCACTGTTACTTACAGATGTGTGTGGATACCAAGAAGCTGTGGCTTCTGTTTTTCTTAGTACATAAAAATTCTATAAACATTGACTGTCTCAACACACACTATTCTCTAGAGGGTTTATCTGAGACATTCTTTTATACTGTCATCATATTAGTAGTTATACCACAGGCTCTTTGAAAGGTTTCAGGACTCTTGTAAGTCATAGCAATGGAATTATATTTTCACTACAATATTTTAAAACTGACTAGGGATGTTCAAAGTCTCTTTTAGAGCTTCGCCTCCCATTTAAAAATTGTCACCTAAAATTTCTTTTCTCTTAAAAAAAGAGAAAAAAGCATATTATTTTTGCCCTTCACTATAATGAACTATAATAACAAATGTTTATGTCAGAAGACTTTACTATATTGATTTTAGGATATATTTTCATTGGAAAGTTACTTTAAATGTGTAACTATTTATTGATGTGAAGTTCCTGTTTAATCTTGTCATGTGCATCTTTTCCACTGCTGTGAAAAAACATCATGACCAAGACAACTTACAGAAGGGTTTATTTGGGCTTCTGGTCCCAGGGGCTAAGAGTCAGTCATGGAGGGGATCATGTCAACCGGCAGCAGGCGTGGTGGCTAGAGCAGGAAGCTTGAGGGCTCCCATCTCAAACCTCAAGCAGAAAGCAGAACAAACTAAAAATGGCAGTCTTTAAACTCTAAAAGTTGCCTCCAGTGACATCCATCCTCCAGCAAGGCCACACCTCCTAAGTCTTCCCACATAGAACCACCAGCTGGTGACCAAGTGTCTAAATGTCCAAGATTGTGGGGGACATTTCATTCAGACTACCACAGGTCGTTATTAGTAAAACTTGTCATGGCAGCGGCTGCAGCCTCTCTGGTCATTGCGGCGGCTGCTGCGTCTCCTTCTGCCTTTCTGTCCTTTTATCCTGCCTAGCCACGGCCGATCAGGTTTTATTTATTAACCAATCAGAGCATACAGACCATCCCCCAGCACAGCCAAGTGCAGACCATCTCAAACACCTGCACTCAGGCCCATGGTCCTAATCATCCTTTATACGGACCTGCTGGGTAAAGCCACAAAGAACCTGAGAATGGGCTCCCACAGGACCTACAGAACATCCCACAGCACTTGTATTCCTATCTACCCTACTATCATGCTATGACAGCAACCCTTCTTTCCAAGAGTGGGCAGGTCCAAGGTCAACAGAGCTGATACCTGGGTAGCATGAGAAAGGCCCATGTCATTTTTTAATATACATCTTACCATATTGTCAGAAATCTTATTTTCATTTAACAATTGTTCCTTCCCACTTTCTATATGAGTGCATACAAATTTGCCTCATTCTTTCTAATATTCTGTTGTATGGATACACCATGACAGATTAAACCAGCCATCTACTTGGGAGTTCTTTGTTTTGTTTTTATAAAACAACAATACAGCAAAGATTCCCATGTCTGTACTATAAAATAACTCTCACAAGACAGAATTCATTTTAAAAAACTCAGCCGGGTGGTGGTGGCGCACACCTTTAATCCTAGCACTCGGGAGTCAGAGGCAGGTAGATCTCTGTGAGTTCAAGGCCAGCCTGGTCTACAGAGCGAGATCCAGGAAAGGCTCAAAACTACACAGAGAAACCCTGTCTCGAAAAACAAAAAACAAACAAACAAACAAACAAACAAACAAACCCAAGTGGCTCATCTGAGTGACCACATGGCAGGTCCCACCATTTTCCTTGTGTCTTCCCTACCCAAGCCTTTCACAGGACAGGCGCTGGAGTTGGAGCCTGTTTGTGTCTTTGGAGCGGCTTACACAACAAGGTTATTTTCTCTTAGTTCCGAAGGCCAGTGCACCACCACCACTGGGTTCTGACTCCGTCTCTCTGGCTTGTGAACAAACTACAATCTTGGCTGTGTCCTTTCTCTGTATCAATCAGCTCCCTGCCTGGTGTATGTTGTTCCTCTTGTAAAATACCAGTTTTTTTTTTATCTGGAGGCCCACACCTGTGACCTTACCACACCTTTGACCCTACCTCGCCCGTGACTTTCACATGCCTGTGACCTTGCTTACTCTAATGATCACTCTGAGGCGCCATCTGCACACACAGCCTCAGCGGGGGTTAGGACTTCAACTTACAGAATTGTGGGGGACGCATTTCTCTCTACGTACTTGTGTATGTTAATCAGATTATATCTAACAAGTTGTGAAATTGTATTCATAAAATAAATATGTGTTCCATGCATAAAATCATCCAAAAATGTATAAGACCTACATTATATAAACCGAAACTATACCAAGGACATGAAAAGTTCATTTCTTGTTCTTTAATAGTAAACTCTAAAATTAAAATTCTCTCTATAATCACTCAAATTAAACATGGTTCTGTAAAATAAGTTAACTTTTTCAGTGGGAGACAAGGCAGGCAGCCAGTTAAAAATGATTATAAAATTCAGGAAATTAGCATGTGAAATTATCTGGGATTAATCTAAAAATTCAGATTCACAGGAAGAGAATATTCTACTAATTATCACAAAAATGTTTTGTAATTCATTTTCCCAAAGTGCAAATGAATCCTGGAAATTCTGCTCTGAGAGTGTTGCTGAGAGCTGGGCAGATGTTGATAAAGTGTCTAAGACGCATGTGCAGGGGCCTGCATTCAGATCCCAGTGCCTGGTAATAGCAGGGCACAGCAGCACACTCCTGTAACCCTGGTGCTAGGGGTCGGAGAGAACCTGTACTCATAAGTATTGCAGATCTGCCCTAGAGAGGGAGGGAAACACATCCTCACATCCCTGGAGCTCACTGGACAGCACCCTTGCTGAATATGGGCTCTGGATCCTGGGAGCCTGTCTCAAAACAAGGTAGAAAGCAACCAAGGAAGACGGGACATCAGCCTCTACCTTCTACATGCATGATGACACACACATGCACACATTCATACAAATACCTACATACGATGCACACATTCACCCACCCACACATATATCCACTACAGTGCACACACCTGTGCACACATTCACACGACCACACATACACCTACATACAATGCACACACCTGTGCACACATTCACACGACCACACATACACCTACATACAATGCAGACACATGTGCACACATTCACAGACTCACACGAACACCTTACGTGCAATGCACACACACATAATGCTTAAAACCAAATACTTGGGGCCAGACCATCTGTATTAATAAATTAACACTTCCTGAATAGATGAGATGTGTACTTTGGAATCATTTTCTACTTAAGCTACAAAGATAGTTCAGCAGTTAAGACCCAAATTCAGTCCCCAGAACCTATTTTGGAAAACTCAAAACCCCTGTAACTCCAGTTCTAGGGGATCTGACACCCTCTTACAGCCCTCACAGGTACCTGTACACAGCACAGGCACACACACATAATTAAAATAAAGTAAATCTTTCCTTAAAAAGAATTACTTGAGCTAAGGGTAAGCAAAGAAAGTACTTACTATTAGCCAACAAAACTTCATGGGCGCTGAAGATGCCTCAGCCACTTTTCTGTGTGTGACTTGAATGCCGTGTATGTATGTAATGTGAGAATGATAACATTGCCAACATAAAAAGTAATTCACAAGCCGGGCGTTGGTGGCGCACGCCTTTAATCCCAGCACTCGGGAGGCAGAGGCAGGCGGATCTCTGTGAGTTCGAGGCCAGCCTGGGCTACCAAGTGAGTTCCAGGAAAAGGCGCAAAGCTACACAGAGAAACCCTGTCTCGAAAAACCAAAAAAAAAAATTAAAAAAAAATAAATAAAAATAAAAATAAAAAGTAATTCACAGAAAAAAAATGAAGCGTGGTGCTGGAAGGATGGCTCAGTGGTTAAGAGCATTGGCTGTTCTTACTAAAGGGCCAGCTTCGATTCTCGACCACAACTCTCCATCACTCCAGATCCAGGGGATCTGATGCCCTCCTCTGACCAGGGGCATCCAGCATGCACACATACAAGCAAACTATGTGTAACATGAAATGAATAAATGTAATTAAAGAAAAAAATTAAGCTTTATGAGATTGGTGTTGTTACAGTGAACTAATTTGACTTTTCTTTCTCTTCATTATAGTCAGTGAATGGCTTTGAAGAATGTAAAGAAAAAATAAGCAATGAAAGGTAAATAATTTTCAACATGTGTTTAATACTTTGTTCTTTTTATTTTAATGAAATGAACAATTTTTGTTTTAAAATAAAAATAGCGATTAAATTATGGAACCATGGTTAAATATAGATAATATCTTTTTGAGACAAGATTTTAGCATATAGTTCTGATTGGCCTGAAACTGTGTAGACCAGGATGGCCTCAAACTCACAGATATCCACCTGCCTCTGCTTCCTGAGTTCTGGGATTAAAGAGATACACCACCATACCCAACATAATATGTTTTTCAAGGTTTGTTACAAGTAGATTCTCTTGACATAAGAAAAGGTCTTTATAACTATTGCACAAAAAGAAAAAAAGTGTAGCATGCTCTTAACCATGATTTTAAAAAATGGGTTTAAAAGGAATGTGCCAGAAATGGTGGCTCCTGCTAACATTATGGGTATTTTTTTTTTTTAATTTTTGTCCATTTTTCTGTACTTTTAAATTTTTAAGTTTTCATTAATAAGCAAATGAAACCAGGG
This sequence comes from Peromyscus maniculatus bairdii, assembly GCF_049852395.1. Taxonomy (NCBI): domain Eukaryota; kingdom Metazoa; phylum Chordata; class Mammalia; order Rodentia; family Cricetidae; genus Peromyscus; species Peromyscus maniculatus. Next base: position 96,225,554 of record NC_134861.1, read on the forward strand.
TCGGCAAGATGGCTCAGTGGATAAAGGTGGTTGCTGCAAAGCCTGAGGACCTGAGTTCAATCCCTGGCACTCACGTGGTGGAAGGAGAGAACTGACTCCTGAAGCGTGCTCCCACTTGTGTACCGTGGCATGTGTGCAAACACACATAAATTGTTAAATAAAATATAATGAAAATATTTCAAATAATATCAAACCAAGGGTATTAGGAAATTCTTTTTTATTTCTTTGTCTTGCTCTTGAGAGAAGAAGGTCTCACTATGTAGCCCCTAGAGGGCTGCGACTTGCTGTGTAGGCCAGACGGGACTTGAACTCATGGAGCTCTGCCATGCTGTAACTCTGTAACTCCAGCTTTGGGGAGTAACCCCTCTTCTTGCCTCCTTGGACGCACACACTCTTTAAAAAATATGAAAATAGCTTCATCCCTAATCACAGCAGACATCCAGGAAGTGGAGTGCTCTCTATTGGACAGAGAGGAGGAAAGGACAGTAAATTAGTTTGATCTCCCAGGAAGACAATTAAAAATACCATTGAAATACAGGTTTTTGCATATTGCTGATTCTTGAATGTGCTTTGTTGTTGTTGTTGTTGTTGTTTTAATGTCATTAAAGCCGTGAAGAAATGCAGTACTCTCTTACCTAGCATTTTGACTTTTAAAGAATTTATTCCAACTCCTGTAAGAGAATATTTTTATAGAATCATCATGATAAATAATTGTAACATTGTTTATAGTAGAAAACATCATTTAAAAAGAAAAACAAATGATAAATTGGAGGGAGAAGTACTGTGATAACAAACAGATGTTCAAAGGAATAGGAAAAAAAGGAATGCCTTGTGGGAAGCTTGCCAAAATATGTCCTTGTAGACAAAAGTGTATGTAGTGGAATGCAAAATGACCTCATGGCTGCTAGAGAGGTGTCAGCAGTTAAGACTATATACTGTTCTTCCAGAGGTCCCAGGTCTGGTTCCCAGTACCAACATTGGGGCGGCTTACAACTGCCTGGAACTCCAGCTCCAGGGTGGAGTTACACATGGAGAGACATAAAAATAAATTAACCTCGTGGATGCAGAACTTGCAAATAAGTGTGAACTGCAACCCACAATGAATTGGAGCAGAAAAAAAATACCCACAGTAAAGCCAATGTAAGGGTCCAGATGGCTCAGCTGAAGCCTGGAGTTTGGTTCCGAGGACCCACATGGCCGTTCACAGTCATCTGTAACTCTTCCGAGTTACCTGCTGTCGTCCTCTGACCGCCAGACTCCAGGGGCGGCAGGCACAGACAACACACCCATACACATAAACAAGCCAGGAGAAAAAAACAACAGGATAATTGCTGTCCTGCTTTTGACATTTGGGGAGCTTCAGTCTGTGCCCTGCTTTAGTGGGGTGCACTGGTCTCCTCAGACAGAGAACTCAGCTTAGTTCCCCTGACCATCAGAAAGTGGAAACCATGAGATTTTCATTTACCTCACCCATGCCTGAATGCCAGCTTTCTGCCTAGTTTCCTTCTCCTAGTCACCTCCCCAAGGCTGACCTGTGACTTGGCTTTCCATGGCTGTGGCAGGACACCCCGATTAAATCACAGTGCAGGAAAAAAGGGTCATCGGAACCACGGTTCCATAGGTTCCAGCTGATATTGCTTGACTCCATTGCTCCGGATCTGTGACAAGGTGGAATATCATGACACACAGTGTGTGGAGAAGCAAAGAGAAGCTCATGGTGACGGGAAATAAAGAGACAAGGAGGAGCTGAGATCCCCAGATCTCCTTCAGGAGCTCATTTCCAGCTCCCCAAATACTGTTAGTTGTGGACCAAGCCTTGAACACATGGGAATAAACTTAAGTTTTGAATCACAGCAGATGGCATGGTCTCTACCCCAGAATAATGAGAATTTGTGCTGAGTTTCATTACGTTGAGTGAAACCGAGACAGTCTTCACCCGCAGTTGTAGCTAAAGATTATGTTCCTCCATAGGGACTCCTTTAAATAACGTGAGACACACTCACACGATGCAGTAGTGAGTGGAGCTGCTTTTGTAAAATGAGAGGGAGGCTGGGGACATGGCCGTCAGCAAGGGGCCGTGTTCCCAACCATGAGAACGTGGGCTTGGGCCTTGGAACTCACGTTCAAGTAAAGCTGAGTGTGGTGCCGTGGGCTTGTAATCAAGCACTGGAGAAGTAGAAACGCCAGATCCGTCCCTAGGGCTTCCTGACTGGCTGGGCAAGTTCCAACACTTGAGATATCCTGTCAGTGTACTACACCTGCAAGAGGATATCCAAGGTAGCCTTCTACTCCTGTACAGACACGGGTACCTGCATACCCTCACGTACGTGTGCTCACATTGGAAAGAGGAGTTATATGCTGATAAAAATAATGCCATCCATGTTGACACAATAAAACCATCCCCAAAGGGACTCCTTCAGTCCAAGATTCTGAGACCTGGAGTTGGTCTGCAGCCAACCCTGCTGCTGCACACTTGGTACATTTAGTGCCCACCATAAACCTGGAGAACTGTGCGTTGGAGACCTTACTTACATTTAGAGGTTCTTATGTTTAAGTTTTGTTTGCATTTTAGACAAGGTCTTGCTGTGTTGCTCAGGCTGGTTTCCAACACCAAAGTTCAAGTGATCCTCCTGCCTCAGCCTCCAGAGGAGCTCACAACACAGACTCGTGCTATCATACTAAGTTGGAATTTGATTTTTAAATCAGAACGTTTATTTTAGTTTTTTACATGTACCTGTTTGTTGTATGTGCCTAGGTGTGGCACACATGCACACTGCAAGTGTAGCTGTCAGAACACCGGTGGCCGTTCCTTTCCTTCCTGTGGGTCCCAGGGATGAACCTGGCCATCAGGCCTGAGGGTCCACTGAGCCTTCTCAAGAGCTCAGGAAATGTCATGATACTGTAGTTGTTATAGAGGAAATAAGTGGCTTGAATCATGATATTTAAAATTATCTTGGAGACAAAAATATTCCAAATGTGTTTGTTGGCACAGCTTGACTCGGGCATCACAGGAGGGGAAGTCGGTCGGAGAAGAAGCCACACCCGGAAGCGGCGAGCTGCCAGTAGAGGCCCAAGACCACGAGGGTGCCAGCAAAGGCAAGAATTTTATTACTAGGTTTTTCACTAAAAACAGTAGATAGGAAACATGCTTTAAAAGATGATTTCTCACAGTACATGGGCGCTCTTTGGTCATATGTATATGCTCTTTGGTTTTAAGCATAAAACTAAATCACACAGATATTGACTTTGGTTACTATAACCAAATTACTCACATAAAGCCTCAGTGGCTTAGGGGAAGCGCGAAGTGTGTTGACATAAAAGGAAACAAAAAGTCATGATTTACTATTGTGTAATGAGAAACCAAAGAGCTCATCTGACTTGCAGTAAAACTGGTGGAATGTGTGAAGTGCAGGAACCAGTTACCCTTGACCGCCAGCCTCTCCGGGGGCCAGCTGCTCCTTCCTCATGCCGCTTCATTTTACCAGACAAGCCAGTGGAGAAACACCAGCACTTCGCTTCTCTTTGCTCCTGTTTTTTAATGTTATATTACTATCATGGGGGTGGAGTTTTATTATTTAAAGTCTGTTCTGGTTAGAGTTTCTATTGCTGTGATAAAACACTTTGACCAAAAGCAACTTGGGAAGAGTTTCTTCACTTTACACACTCTGATCCCAGTCTGTCACTGAGGGAAGTCAAGGCAGAAATTCCAGGAAGGATCCAAAGCAGAGGCCATGGAGGGGGTGCTGCCTCCTGGCTTCTCCCCATGGCTTGTTCAGCCTGCTTTCTAAGAGAACCCAGGACCACCTGCCCAGGGGTGGCACTGCCCATAGTAACCTGAGCCCTCATGCGTCAGTCATTAATCAAGAAAATGTGCCACACACACAGACTTGCCTACGTGGCAATCTGAGGGAGGCATTTTCTCACTGACGTTCCTTCTTCCCAGATAACTCTGGCTTCTGTCAAGTTGAAACAAGCAAACAAAAACAAGACACCAAGCACAAAGCCTTAGTAATTTTGTTTGTTTTGGTTTGCTTTTGGTTTTTGAAACAGAGTCTTACTATGTAGGCTGGCTGACCTGGAATTTGTAACATAGACCAGGCTGACCTTGAACTCAGAGAGATCAACCTGCCTCTTCCCCTGAGTGCTGGGATAAACGACTAATTAGGAATCCATGGCTTGAACCCCTTTCTGCTGGGGTAGACGATTGTGCACAGTGTCCCACGGGCTCCTGCAGCCCACGCTCATACACCTGGCTCTTGTGCCCCGATTGCATTCACCCTCCATTAGAAAAAAGTTACATTGTTTCATGTGAGCAAACTGAGCATCACTGCTAACCATGCCCCAGCCAGACACTGAGCTTTTTGAGGGTTCTTGTCCAGCCCTGTATTCCTCATGGGGTTCATCCCGCTGCCCAAACAGTATCTGCACCACCACCACGCCCTAACCACTCGATGAGTTCAGGAGCCCCCACTTTGTCTGGGATGGTCGTTGACTTCTATTATAAAGAGTCCATATAGCAGGCACTCACTTGGACCCAGGCCCTTCTGGGTCCTTGTTTAATTCAACTCCTGAATAGCCCAAGAAAAGTTCTTCTGCAGGGAGAACACTGTCAGACGCAGGACGTCAGCACTGAAGGCCAAGAGTGGGTAGTGAGAAGGGAAGGCTGTGTTCTGAGAGCAATCTCCTGATGTGTGGACTGTCGGATGTCTTTGTCTCTATCTTCCCCAATGTCTAGAATCTGATGTAAAACAACAGGGAACTAGGTAGGTTTTCCTCATATAAATGGTGCCATTAAAGTCAAACAAAAAAGAAGACATGCTCCTTTCAAAAATACAAATATCTGGAAGTCGCAAGCCTTCCGGACTCACGAACAGTGGTGAGGTAGCTCCTTCCAGGCTGGCTGAAGTAGCCGTGCAGTGGGTAGACTACGATCCTCAGCCAGTCAGCCATTCTGCTGTAAGTCTCATGTAGTCTTAAGACGCCCCTGTGTGTGAGACAGTGGTAAGTGAGAACAGGCTCAAGTGAGCTCTCTTATTCATTAAATCAGCTCTGGGGAGAGAACTGAAGAGTCATCTGGTCCTTTCTGATAGATCACCCCTTTTTGACAAATGAGGAGCTGGCTGCCCTGCCTGTGGTCAGAGTCCCTCCCTCCGGCAAGTACACCGGCACTCAGTTGCAGGCCACCATCCGCACGCTTCAAGGCTTGCTTGACCAAGGGATCCCTGCTCAGGAACTACAGGTAAGTGGTATGTGAGTTTATTTGATGGAGAATGTGGCCTTGTTAGCCCAAGGTTAGGAAAAACTTGCAGGTCTTTAAAAATACCGATTGCTTTCCAACCCTCCCTGTGAAGCTGACTTACTTCCAACCCTAAAAATACCATCTTACCGTTTCTAATGACACATTAATTTTCCCAATGAGGATCTTAATGATATTAACTAAACAAGATCATGTTAACGGCTCAGAACTAGATAGATTTTTCTAATGATATCGTCCATTCCTCGTGCATAAAAATAATTTTATGAATAAGAAAGATCTGGACATGATGGCATATGCCTGTATTCCTAGCCTGTGGGAGTTGAAGGCAGGGGGGTCGGGAGTTCAAAGTCCCCTGGTTTCTGCAGTGGGGGTGTTGGTACATGCAGCTGCTACAATTAGACATGGCCCTTCTGGGGTATGTATGCCAGTTTGCAGCCCTCGCTCCTGCGATGATGAGAGAAGGCAGCCCCACCGGGCTTCTGTGGCAGCCTCGTCCCTGTCCCTCAAACTGTTGGCTTCATTGCGCATCCTTTCTTGCCACTGCAAGGAGGTACTTCACTGCGAGCTGCTGCCGTGTGTGTGCTTGTACTCGGAAGGTTCCATGGACTCACCCAAACTGGGTGGAGACTTCCACTCTCTAAATCTCATTTTGTAGAAATGCGTGAGTCTTCTTTAAGGTTGGGGGTTAAACATCATCACAGAAGCTCCACCACATCCTCTCTACAAGCTCTGTCCCCTTCCTCAGCACCTTGGTCATCTCTAAAAGGCACGTCGCCGTATTTATTTCCATTTTGCCTCTCGGGGGCTATGAGTTCTGTGGGAGCTAGACCTGTCCCTTTGCTCCTCACATATTCCAAGCCTCACTGCAGTGCCTTGCATGTGTGTGAAGAGGCAGTTGACATATCTCTTCTGAGTGAGGGGATGAATGGAAATGAGAAAGAATTGACCATTGCCCAGTGAACTGTCTCACAGCAGCAATACCAACACACACTGTGGCCTGTGACGCTGTGACAGATCACACTGTCAACAAAATACTCCAGATGTTGTCTTAAGCAAAACTTGATTCTGTAGGGTTTGCGTTTTATATATTATTATTATTATTATTAAATATAGAGAGAGACATTTTTAAACTGAAATTAAAACTTAGATTAAGAAGTTCTATTAAATAAGCTGATTATGACATGTCCAGTCAAAGGTACTTGCCATTAACTCATTCCCGCAGTGGCTCACCAGATCCATACTGAAATCTCTGTTAGCACTCATAGCCAGCCCTAATCAGTACAGCAGAAGCATTTTCCTTGACTAAATCTTGGCTTTAGTCAACAGATTTAACCTTACGTCCATTTTGTTCCTTGTAGAATCTTCAAGAATTAAAACCTCTGGATCAGTGTCTGATTGGACAAACTAAGGAAAACCGACGGAAGAACAGATATAAAAATATCCTTCCCTGTGAGTTCCAGTGTGGCTCTAACTGAGTGTGTGTGTTCCCTGTGAGTTCTAGTGTGGCTCTAACTGAGTGTGTGTGTTCCCTGGGAGTTCTAGTGTGGCTCTAACTGAGTGTGTGTGTTCCCTGGGAGTTCTAGTGTGGCTCTAACTGAGTGTGTGTGTTCCCTGGGAGTTCTAGTGTGGCTCTAACTGAGTGTGTGTGTTCCCTGGGAGTTCCTGTGTGGCTCTAACTGAGTGTGTGTGTTCCCTGGGAGTTCTGTGTGGCTCTGAGTGTGTGTGTTCCCTGGGAGTTCTGTGTGGCTCTGAGTGTGTGTGTTCCCTGGGAGTTCTAGTGTGGCTCTAACTGAGTGTGTGTGTGTTCCCTGGGAGTTCCAGTGTGGCTCTGAGTGTGTGTGTTCCCTGGGAGTTCCAGTGTGGCTCTGAGTGTGTGTGCAGTGTGAATTGAACTGTTAGAGCTCTCCTGCTAGCCTGACCCATTGCACCTCACACATTAGTACATGTGTGCACACAGAAACAGAGCTTTTCATTGGTAACAAGTAGATTACAGTGCAAATGCTCTTTTCAGTGCTCTGTGTACTCTGAAGCTCAGTCGTGGCCATCTTAAACATTTGTTGAGATACTCCTGAATTTTTCAAAACCGTTTCTTGATTAGAAGTTAATTGGTGATACCTAATCAGTAATTCTCAAGTGTGTTCCACATCTGAATTGCCAAGCCTGGGAGGCAGCTCAGCTGATGCAGTGTTTAGAAGTGGAGACAAAAAGCTCCTTGAAGCTCGCTCTCCAGCCAGCTCAACCCAGTAGTAAGACTCAGGTCCCAGGGAGAGACCCTGTCTCAAAGAAGGGAGGTAATTGGCTCCTGAGGAATGACACCTCATTGACTTTACACACATATGCACACACGTGTACACGCACCACATGTCCATATGAACACAAAATATATGTATGTATATTATTCATATTTATATACATATTAATTGCTTCCAAATGATCGTTCTTGGATTTATGTGAAACCACACCATCAGTTTATTCTGCTCACTAAGTTTACAGACATGTGAATGGTAGCTGTGTGCATGCACGTGTCTGGTGAAGTGCCAGGCTTCATGAACCTTTCAGTTGTTTCAGATTCTAGAAGGAAATAAAAGGAATGATTTCAACCCATTTTAGCCAACAATGTGATTTTTTTTAAGTGTGTGTGTGTGTCCCAAAATTTTAACTTGGCAATTTCTTACGTATTAGCATTTTGGATTATAGCATGTGACGCTGATGCTATCATCACTGTAGCCCAGAAAAGACAATCTTGTTATAAATAATATGCAACTGAAATTTTTAATTAAGATGAGAAACATAAAATTCATTTTGAAAGTTTTCCTGTAAAAACTGAGTCTAGCCAGGCACACCTTTAATCCCAGCACTCAGGAGGCAAAGGCAGGTGGGTCTTTGTGAGTTCAAGGTCAATGTGATCTACAGAGTGAGTTCCAGGATAGCAAGGGCTACACAGAGAGGCCCTGTCTTTAAAAAAAAAAAAGGGAGGGAATCTAAGAAAGTTTTAAGAATGGGAGTAGACCATGGTTCAGCATTAAGTAGGTAGCAGTTGTTATATGAGGCCAAAATAAGTCAGATTTGTATTTAGAAGTCAGAATGGGACAAACTATAAATACAAAAGTAATTTATTGTTAGGAAGCAAATTGTGACCCAAGAGATAAAAGTCAAGCAATAAATTTTGAAAACTATTTTTAGAGGTTTTACCTTGATTGCCACCAAAATTACTTATTAAATTTATGAATATTTAAAATAAAAATGAGGCTGGCACAGCAGGCAAGGATACTGATGGCCACATGGTAAAAGGAGAGAGACAACCTGCCATGTTGTCCTCCGACCTCCACACGTGTGCTGTGGCATGCTCCCCCAGAACACACATCACACACACACACACACACACACACACACACACACACACACACACACACACAAGTAATAACAAAAGGACAAAGTAGAAAGTTCTTCTCAGGTCTACATAAGAGTTAGCTATGTCAGTAATGATTGTAGCAGCTGCTTGGATAGTGTCATTTCAATGCAAACTTTTGTTCTGTGAAAGTGTTTGTCCCATCATTCAAGACTATTATCCTTGGTATCAAGATATTGACAGAGAAATAACAAAGGTGTTTGTGTTTGTTTCTCTGATTGCTTACTATGAAGTTCACCTTATATTTGTTAAGTTTAATTTTCATTACATACATTATCACATTAATTATACATATTTAGTCTATACATAAAATAAAATATATATTGGCAAACTCCAAGTTTCACAGAAAGCCACCACGCTGACATCTTCGATACAGTGTCATAACAAAACCATAAATATACGTGGACTGCTGCCATGTGAAAACATCCTTCACCAAAGCTTGTGGCAGTGAGTCCGTGGGGGGCTACAGGAACAGTCATGAGCTTTGACTGGTTATGTGTGAAACTCACAGTGACAGTGCATGATCATGACATGGACCTTTGGCTGTGGACATTCACAGATGACTCCACAAGAGTGCCTCTTGGAGACGAAGGCGGGTACATCAATGCCAGTTTCATCAGGATCCCAGTGGGGACACAGGAGTTCGTCTACATTGCCTGCCAGGGGCCCTTGCCCACCACCGTGGGGGATTTCTGGCAAATGGTTTGGGAGCAGAACTCCACAGTGATAGCAATGATGACGCAGGAGGTGGAAGGAGACAAAGTCAAATGCCAGCGCTACTGGCCGAGCATCCTGGGCACGACGACCATGGCCAATGAGAGGCTGCGCCTGGCTCTCCTGAGAATGCAGCAGCTGAAGGGCTTCGTGGTGCGGGTGCTGAGCCTGGAGGATATTCAGGTGAGTCGTCTTTGCTCCTCCTGAGCCTTGGCTCCCCTTCAGACAGCAGGCCTGCATGTTTCTGGGACCACTGCAATGGAAGCGGGTCGTCTGCTGTGATTTCGGTTCTGAGACAAGGTCTCATGTAGCCCAGACTGGCCTCAAAACCACTGCAAAGCTACAGGCAGCCCGAAAGTCCTGATCCTCCAGCATCCAGGGCAGTTTTAAGTGTGGCCCCTCACAGTTTCCTCTGGTAGACGCTGAATTGGGGTGGGATGCTTCTAACGTGATCATCCTTCTTTGCTTAGGAGTAAATAGTGAAAAATAGTTCAGAACTCTAACATACATAGAAATTTGCCTTTTTTTTTTTAAGGTCCAACATCTAAGTAGACTAATCTATGCTGTTTTTAAAACTCTATGACTAGCTGGGCGGTGGTGGTACACACCTTTGATCCCAGCACTCGGGAGGCAGAGGCAGGTGGATCTCTGTGAGTTTGAGGCCAGCCTGGTCTACAGAGCAAGATCTAGGACAGGCACCAAAACTACACAGACAAACCCTGTCTCGAAAAAACAAACAAGCAAACCTCTTGATAAGGTCTCTCTTTCTTTCTTTCCTGTCTGTTATCTTGAGTCACAATCTTGCTATGTATCCCTAAGCTGGCCTTGAACACTCCATTCTCCTCTCTTGGTCTGAATACTGGAAATTAGGTATACACCATCACACCCAGCTTTGTGTGTTTATGAAGAAGCCTTTTTATTCCTTACATTTTTTCTTTTGGTGATTCCATATATTATTCAAGTTTGAAAGATGAAAATAATATGAGGAACTGACTTAGGAATGGTGTGACATTGTAACTCACTCTATTTTTACACTTTCAGACAGGAGAGGTGCGGCATATTTCTCATCTGAATTTCACTGCCTGGCCAGACCATGATACACCTTCCCAGCCGGACGACCTGCTCACTTTCATCTCCTACATGAGACACATCCATACGTCAGGCCCAGTGGTCACACACTGCAGTGCTGGCATTGGGCGTTCAGGGACCCTCATATGCATAGACGTGGTCCTAGGACTAATCAGCCAAGATCTTGAAGTGAGTGAAGATACTGTTTAATCTACTGTTTAATAATGTGGGTATTGTGAGTATCGTAAAGGTCTGTGGGTGCTGTCCTTTCTTACCCCTTCCAGTCCTTAAGTTTCTCTGTGATACAGAGTCAGTATTATTCCCGTGCTTACAGGAGATATCAATGTCCAGAAGACAGTCCACTTTTTAAGAGGAGAATATTGGGCTTTGTTCTTGTTCTGTGGATAAGAAAAGAATGTTTTTGTTTGAAAATCAATGCTAATCGATTGCTCTAAGTAGTTATTCCTAATGTAAAAATATTACTAAAAGCAGGGCGGTGGTGGCACAGGCCTTTAATCCCAGCACTCGGGAGCAGAGGCAGGCAGATCTCTGACTTCAAGGCAAATTCCAGGGCAGCCAGGGCTACACAGAGAACCTTGTCTCAAACAGAGAGAGAGAGAGAGAGAGAGAGAGAGAGAGAGAGAGAGAGAGAGAGAGAGAGAGAGAGAGAGAGAGAGAGAGAAAAGAATGTATATTAAAGGAGATAAAAGTATAAAAGTATGATCTTACTTTTGGTTCTTAAGTTACTATAAAACCTACTTAATTGCCAAAATATCTTGCATTTAACTACATATATACTCTCTGATTGAAACCAGTGTCTCTTAAAGGATTTTAGGTGAAGCAGTTCTGTCTTGTGCTTGATACTCTGATGAGCTCTATAACCGAATCGGGGAAACCCTACAGTCCAATCTGCCCTTGTGTTCAGTGTCAGCTAAATTAAAAAGATTTGGAAATTTATTCTGAATAGCAGTATGTGAGGAATATTGCTTATATTGTTTTATATATTTTAAGAAATTAGCTAAGTATCAGAAGAAGAGAACTTCTGTTGAAAATTTTCAACAGAGTAGACTCTGATTCTTAGAATCAACTAACCTGGCTCATAGGGTCTCAGAGACTGAACTGACAACCAGGGAGCCTGCATGGGACTGACCTAAGCCCTCTCCATATATGTGACAGATATGTAGCTTGGTTCTCTTGTGGGACTCCTAACAGTGGGAACAGGGACTGTCTCTGACTCTTGTTGGCTTTTGGATCCCTACTCGTCATACTCATGGGAGACCTGCCCTTTCCTAAACAGAAACAGAGGGGGTAGACTTGGGAGGTGGAAACGGGTTGGGAGGAGGGACTGACAAGAGATGAGGGAGGGAAAACTGCCACCAGGATGTAAAATAAATAAATTTATTTAAAATAATTCTATGGTGAGTCAGCTGTGCATCTTCTGGTCTGTGTCTAATGCATTGCCCTGTGTCCTGTGCATCTTCTGGTCTGTGTTTAATGCACTGCCCTGTGTCCTGTGCATCTTCTGGTCTGTGTTTAATGCACTGCCCTGTGTCCTGTGCATCTTTTGGTCTGTGTCTCATGCACTGCTCTGTGTCCTGTGCATCTTCTGGGGTCTGTGTCTAACGCACTGCTCTGTGTCTTGGCAGTTCGACATCTCTGACTTAGTGCGCTGCATGAGACTACAAAGGCATGGCATGGTGCAGACAGAGGTGAGTCTGTGTACACTAATGAGGATTTGTCTTAAGACTGTCATACTCTAAAAGTGCTCTTAAACTTTGATTCTTTTATATTGGGGGGGGGGGTAAGGAAGAAGTATTGACTGTGGACAAAAAGGCTTAGGTGAAAGGGACTTGCTGATGGCCACTCTGAGAGAGGTCTGCTAGGAACCTGGGCGTGCACAAAAGCTGAAATGCAGATGACACGCCCTATCAGATCTGCATAGAATTCTTCTTCCCGTAGACCTGTGCAGCAGTTAGAGCTGAGCTCCAGCTGTGGTTATTGTTTTATTACTTTCCATCTAATATACTGTGGGCTTCTTTTTATTAAGATTTTATTTTAAGATCTGCTAGGACTGTAGTTGTGGGCAGCTGTGAACTACCATGTGGATGTTAGGAACCAAACTCCATGCTCTCCAGGAGCAGCCAGGGCCCTTGCTGGCTGGGTCATCTCTCCAGCCCATTGTGACGCCTTTCCATTTATTTTCAGATTCATTCATTCTTTGCCACATAAGAAAAAAAATCTCAGATCTCAGTATCATCAGCTTAGGCATTAACTTTACCATAACGACTCATTTATCAAAGCTTATTGATTTCTTTACTCTTTTGATCAAAAATATTCAAAGAAAATAATTTCATATTTATTACTAAATCGTATGTTATTTATTATAGTATATTACATATTAAATTTATATTATATTTTAATTTTTACTTCGGGCCAGGTGGTGGTGGCACACACTTTTAACCCTAGCACTTGAGAGACAGAGGCAAGCAGGTCTCTGTGAGTTAAAGGCCAGCCTGGTCTACCAAGTAGACAGCTAGGGCTACACAAAGAAACCGTCTCAAAAAAAACAAAATAAATAAATGAATAATTTTTATTTCTATGTTTTTGCTCTGAAATAGTTAAAGGAGCTTATTTTGATAGATTCTTATTTATATTTTAAAACAACATGAGTTCAGTAAATAGGAAATCTAGACTTTAGAGACTGGGGATGCAGCTCAGTAGTAGAGCACTTGCCGCACAAGGGCCACGGCCCTAGGTTTGGTCCCCAGCACCAAAAAGTAAAATCAAATCACACACACAGAGAAAGATTTCTCAGGATATGTATGCAGTCCAGGATCATTCTGTACATAACCCATTGGCACTTTCCCTCCCATTTCTTATCAATTTGTTTGTTGTTTATAATTTTTATGGCGCTATACAGTTGTGTGCCCGGACTCTTACATTTAGCATTTAAACAAAGCAGTTCCTATTTCCAAATTTCTCAAACCTTACTGTGTGTAATTTATTTATGTAGTGAAGCCTCTCTCCATTCCTCCCCTACAGGGTCAGTATGTTTTCTGTTATCAAGTTATCCTGTATGTCCTGACTCATCTTCAGGCTGAAGAGCAGAAGACACAGCCAAGGCTCCCACAGTGACAGGAGCAGCCTCCCATGTGCCTCCCATGTGCCTCCAGCTGACTCCTGCTCCACTCAGACAAGAGCAGCCAGGCCAAGCTGTCATAGCCTTGCTGCTGAGTCCCTCATCCTTAGAGGAGGGCGCTCCTGGAAGACATATATATGTATCAGGATGTGGTACTTTTATAGCTGCTTTGACCTCTGATAATTATCAAAATTCATTTAACCTGACCTGAACATGTCAGGTCTTAGGGCTGGAGGCAGCATTTGATCAGAGTGGACATTGTTACAAAGACACAATGAATCTATTTTTAATGTACCAAATCTTGTTTATAGCAAATTTTTCCAGTATTTTAATAAAGTAGATTTATTTTATAGAGGATACTTGAAGCCAGTATTTAAGCTTTTAATGACAGTAATATTGGCATAGAAAAGAAACTAGCAATGTTTACTGTATCGGTTTCTAATGTTTACTCTATACAATGTCCTATAATATATTTATATACTTTTCATGAAAATGGAGTTATCACATACCCATTTGTACCTCTGTCATCTCTTTTTAATACGTCATCTCACTTTGTAAATAAAACTACACCTTAAACTTGGACAACCAATGCATGTGTCTTCAGTGTTCTTAATGATAGCCAGGCCTCTGGGAGCCAGTGGACATCTGCACCCTAACGTGGCCATTTCCCAGTTGGTCCAGTCACACAACCACCAGGACAAAGTATGTCAGAAGCCCTGATGGGTCTCAGAAGGGGCTGGCGTGAGGGTCATGATTTGGCTTGCTTTTCTCTGCCCTTGACTGGCACACACTCCAGCTTCTGTGTCTCACTGATGGCTGAAATGGGAGCTGTAAAGTCCCCGCCATGGTAATGTTCAGAGTGCACAGCTGACCAAGCCTTAGTGAGCGATGACAATCAGCTCCCGGGCGGGAGGAGGCGGGGTTGGAATATGATTTTGCTTAGCAGGAAGGACAGGGCCCATGCTCCAAGAAGGTGCCCAGTGATTCTCGGAACACCATGCTGGCTTATTTCACCCCATTCTGGAACCCAGGTCTCCAGAACCCAGGTCTCCAGTACTCCTCCCAGCCTGCTCCACTTCTGAGCTGTTTCTGATCTTACCTAAGTACAGCAGTTGCTGGGATGCATACCTAAGTTGAGGAGGCTCACACAGCCCATGGTGGTGCCTTTGACTCCCTACCAGGTAACAGGTTTGCATACTCATCCTGCCTCAGAATTGGCTCTGCACATGACAGACCCTCCCTCACCTTGCTCTCACCTTTCCCCGCCCATTGGAAGCATATGTTCATAGGTTAAGTTGTAACCAACACTGTCATGCATTTGTGGGAGGAGAGAGGAAAGGGGTTCTGTTATTAGTAGAGGGTGCTGGGCCACAGAGGGCCAGGAGCCAGCACAGCTGGAGGAGACTTTTTCTAGAAAGAATGTCGCTGAGAAATGGAAACTGGAAAGAGGGTGCAAGTTGGGGTTTCTGCATCTGAGTGGAAGGCTTATAATTGTGTGACTGTCCTCAGCTCCACCCCATGGAATGGCAGGGCCATTGTGGCCAAAGTGCCAGGTAAAGAAGGCCACGGTGCCAGGGGACGTGTCGGGGAAGTCAGAGGTCAAATCTGTGACTGAAGACAGCCCTGAGTTTGCTGTGTGCTAGAAACATCTGCCCAGGCATGCAGTGGTTCACACAATGATTGATTCTAGTTTACAGAATAGTTCTGGGAGGCCAGCAGCCCAGTGGTGTCTCTGCCTCTTCTGTTCTCCCTGTTTCTGTAAGAACCCAGGATGATGGCTGCCCCGTGAGCCACAGATAGCTCTCCAGGTCGTTCTCGACAGAAGAGCACAGACAGCCACATGTGGAGTAGACGAAAGAACCCAGTCAGACCTGGGCCACGCCACTGCCTCTCCACCCTTCAGTGAGAACAGGCCAGCGGACAGCTTGCACACGGGCCCCGTGTGAGGGAAAGGCGTTACTAAACTGAACTAGATTACGTTCTAGGATAAATGCTAGAGAGGATGGGACTTGTGGAGAGAATGGAAGTGCGCACGCTGTTGGTAAGAATGGAAATAGCGCAGCCATTGACTTGAGCGAGGTTGTGGTCCGGCTATACCAGTCTATATAGCCCGAAGAAACACCTGCACACTATTGTTTACTGGAGTTCTCGATATTCACAATAGCTGTGCTATGGAACCAGCCCACGTGCCCATCCTCAGGTATGCAATGGATATGAATATCATCCAGCTATCAAGAGGACTGAAGTTGGCCACTATCGGGAAGATGGATGTATCTAGGAGACGCCATGCTATGTAAAACAAACCAGAAAAACAAGTTCTCTCTAATACGTGGAAATATAAGGGGAAAAAAAAACCCTGAAAAGTAGTCATTACTAGGGAGGAGGGAGGAGTTTGGGGGAGCAGGTAAGGGAGGGAGAGGAATGCCTGGATATGACCCATGCTTGCTGCAAATGGGTATGGAAACATCATTGTGAATTCCACTGACATACACAGTAAATGTGTTCGTTTTAATAGAATGGCACTGTATACAGTTATGAGCACTGCAGAAACATCAAGTTAGAAACATCAGTTTAGAGCCAGGCATGGTAGCTCATGTCTGTAATCCCAGCACTGAGCTAGGTTTGCCAGGAGTTCAGGGCCAACCTAGGCTACATAGTTCCAAGGCAGCTTGCTGAAACCTGTTTCAAAGGACAAGTTAGCCTGCATCTAACTGCATCTAGCTGTGCCCAGAGGAGATATTTCTAAATTGTTGTGATAAGTAAGAGAGAAGTGGACACTGAGGGAAGAGGGAAGGTATTTGGGGGCTTTGTTTGCAGAGAGCCTGCCAAATCTTTTGGTTTAGAGATGACTACTTATTAAAATGTGATGATACAAAGCCAAGAAACTTGAAATGCAGCTTACAGCAGCTGTTCCAGTCGCCGATGCATGGCAATGGGAGAAAATGTTCATGTTTTCCTTAATTCAGAAATATTCAAGGTACCTTCTTTTTGTGTGTGTTTGGTTTTCTTCCTCTTTTTTTAATTAGTTAATCAATTGATTTTTTCCCAGCCCAATCAGTTTCCTCCCCCCAAGTCCCTCCCCTGAACTTCCCCCTCATCCCCATCCACTCCCTCTCCCTTCCCTTCAGAAAAATGGAGACCTTCCATGTATATCAGCCAGCCATGGAACATCACATTGCAGTAAGACTAGGCACTTCCTCTCCTGTTAAGGCTGGAGAAGGCAACCCAGCTCAAGGAAAGGTGTAGCTAGAGTTTTCCTGCCTTGCCCACAGTCAGGACAAATCTCTGTCACCTGCCAGTCCCACAGCCGCTCAGACCCAACCAAGTAAACACAGAGACTTAAATTACTTACAAACTGTATGGCCGTGGCAGGCTTCTTGCTAACTGTTCTTATAGCTTAAATGAACCCATTTCCATAAACCTATACCTTGCCATGTAGCTTGTGGCTTACCAGCATCTTCACATGCTGCTTGTCCTGGCGACGGCTGACAGTGACTCCTTCCACCTTCCTGTTCTTTCTTTTCTCCTCTCTGTTAGTCCCGCCTATACTTCCTGCCTAGCCACTGGCCAATCAGTGTTTTATTTATTGACCAATCAGAGTAATTTGACATACAGACCATCCCACAGCAGAAAGGGTCCCAAGAGCAGGCAATAGGGTCAGAAACAGCCCCTACTCCCTCTGCCTGGAGTCCCACAAGAAGACCAAGTCACACTACTGCAATACATGTGCAGAGGGCCCAGGTCAGACCCATGCAAGTTCTCTGGTTGGTGGTTGAGTCTCTGTGAGCCCCTACGAGTCAGCTGACTTTTGTGTGTTTTTCCATGGTGTCCTTGGCCCCTCCAGCTCCCATAATCCTTCCTCTCTCTCTTCCACAGGATTTCCCAAGGTCCACCTAATGTTTGGCTGTGGGTTTGCATCTGTTTCCATCAGTTGCTGGGGGAAGCCTCTCTGATAACCATTGAGCTAGGCAACAATCTATGAGAATAGCAGAATATCATTAGGGATCATTCTTTTTTGCCAGTCATGTTTGGTTCTATCCTAGATTTCTGGACTGTCCAGCCACTGGGTCCTGGTCCTCCAGGCAGTGTCACAGGTGGGCTCCCATCTCATAATATGGATCTGAAGCTGGAACAGTCATTGGTTAGCTATTTCCATAATTTCTGTGCCACCTTTGTCCCATCGTATCTTGTAGGCAGGACAAATTTTAGGTCAGAGGTTATTTGGCTGAGTTGGAGTCCCAATCCCTCCACTGGACGTCTTGGCTAATCACAAGAAATGGCCGGTGTTTCAGAATATTTCTTTAACTATGTAAAGATGTGTTGCTGTTTTTTGTTTTTTCTTGCCTGCCTAAGGCACCTGATTGGTCCAATAAAAAACTAAACAACCAATAGCAAGAGAGGAAATATAGGTGGGACTTCTAGGCAGGGAGAGTAAATAGGAGGAAGACTTTAGGCTTGAGAATAAGAGAGCGAGAGCGAGAGCGAGAGCGAGAGCGAGAGCGAGAGCGAGAGCGAGAGCGAGAGAGAGAGAGAGAGAGAGAGAGAGAGAGACCAGAGAAATGCCAGGGGCCAGACAGACAGACATGAAGGAAGCAGGAATACAGGACATACAGAGTGAAAGGTAAAAAGCCCCAAGACATAATGGAAATTAATATAAACAGGCTAAATTAAGTTTTGAGAGCTAATGGGACAAGCCTAAGCTAAGGCCAAACATTCATAATTAATAATATGTCTCCATTTCTTTATTTTGGAGCTGGTTAATGGCCCAAAGAAAATTCCAACTACAGGCCAGTTCAGGCTCCTTATTGCTCATTACTAAGAGTCATAGTTAGAGTCACCCTCATAGATTCCTGGGAGTTTCCATTGCAGTAGGTTTCTAGCTCAGCCCAGAGATGCCCCCTGATTCTAGTTGTCTTTCCAAGTACTCTCTCCCTGCATTCTGCCCCAACCTGTTCCCTCCTGTTCCCATGCCCATCCCCCTTTCAGACCCCTCCCCCATCCACCTGATGTGTCCATTCTATTTCCCCTTCACGGTGAGATTCATGCATCCCCCTTGAACCCTCCTTATTACTTAGCTTCTTTGTGTCTGCAGATTGTAGCATGGTTATCCTTTACAGCTAGTATCCACTTATGAATGAAGACATACCATATTTGTCTTTCTGGGTCTGGGTTACCTCACTCAGAATGATCTCTTCTAGGTCCATCCATTTGCTGGCGAATTTCATGATGTCATTGTTTTTAACAGACGAGTAATACTCCATTATTAAAGGTACCAATTCCCTTTATGCATTCTTTGGTTGAGGGGTGTCTAGGTTGTTTCCAGGTTCTGACTATTACAAATAAAGCTGCTATGAACATAGTTGAGCAAGTGTCCTTGTGGTATGATGGAGCATCCTTTGGGTATATGCCCAGGAGTGGTATAGCTGGGTCTTGAGGTAGATCGATTCTGAATTTTCTGAGAAACCGCCATATTGATATCTGTAGTGCTGTACAAATTTGCTTTCCCACCAGCAGTGGAGTGTTCCCCTTGCTCCACATCCTCTCCAGCATGTTATTTGTGTTTTTGATCTTAGCGATTCTGACAGGTGTAAGATGGAATCTCAGAGTTGTTTTGATTTGCATTTCTCTAATGTCTAAGGATGTTGAATATTTCTGTAGTTGTTTCTCAGCCATTTGAGATTCCTCTGTTGAGAATTCTGTTTAAATCTGGTTTTTTTGATAAAGGGTTTCTCTGTGTAACCCTGGCTGTCCTGAAACTCACTTTGCAGGCCAGGCTGGCCTCTAACTCAGAGATCTGCCTCTCTGCCTCCCAAGTGCTGGGATTAAATGCATAAGCCATCACTGCCCAGCTTCAAGGTGATCTTATGATGGAGATATATTTGACAAATTATTGGTTAACCTGCAGAAAATTTGAAGATCAATTAAGTTTTAATGTACCAATTTCAGTTTGTATTTGAGTGCAGGTATCAATAAAGCACCTGACCCTGCTGACCCAAACGGGACATCTGTTTTCTTCCCTTTATAAGAAAGCAAGCCCGGATATGAAGGTGATCCGTGACTTGTCGCCCATGGGTTGCTGGGGTAGATTTGGCTGATGTAGCTGACTGGTCTAGTGTCCTCTTCCTCCCTCACCTCTCCATCAGCGTCCCTCTGGAAGCTGTCTGCTTGGTTGGTCAAAGAGAATGAGGCCGATAGAGGTCAAGGGTGTAGGAGTAGCTGAGCTGCCTTTCCAGAATCTCCAACAAGCTCACACACAGACCTTCTCTAGCACTGTCTCTATAGGGCAGGAACGCCAGCAGCTCTATAATTACCCCGACCTCTCTTCATGGTCTGGAAATGGCTGCATCAGTTCCAGCTTCAACCCCAGCTCACGGTATCCCAGATATCTGTGTGGAAAGAAACAGTGCTGGGAAAGCCACGCCCTTCCTGCCCGCTGTCTGACCATGCTGTCACATTAGCCCACATTAACCCCACTTCTGAAGAGGGTCATGCGAGGGCCAGCTTTTAGTAGCTTATCATTCGTTGCATCAACTACAATGCAATGCATTTAGTCAAGTTTTTGTTTTTTGTTTGTTTGTTTGCTTTGTTTTGTTTTTTGAGACATGGTTTTTCTGTCTAATAATTTAGGCTGTCCTAAAACTGACTTTGTAGACCAGGCTGGCCTCAAAATTACAGGGATCCTTCTGCCTCTGCCTCCTGAGTGCTGGGATTAAAGGTGTGTGAGCTATCACCGCCCAGCTTAGTCACTTTTTGAAGTGTCCTTTGTTTTCTATTGCTGAGAGAAAGACTATGACCAAAAACAACCTGGGGAAAGGGTTTATTTGGCTTATGTGCACCCAGGTCACACTCCATCACTGAGGGACGTCAGGGCAGGAGCTGAAGGCAGAACCCGGAGGTAGGACCTGCAGCAGAGACCACTGAGGAAGAGGACTTACTACTTGTTCCCCACAGTCTGTTCAGCTTGCTTAGATACAACCAAGATAGCGTGCCCTGGGGGTGGCACCGCCCCCAGAGTCAGCTAGGCCCTCCCATATCCATCACTAATCAAGAAAACGCCCCCACTGACTTGCCTACCAAGAGTTTTCTCATTTGATCTCCCTCTTCCCAGATGACTCCAGCTTGTTTCAAGTTGAAAAACAAAACAAAGCTAAGCAGTGCCCCAGGCTTTACCCTCCGTTCTAGGAACTGCGGATGTCCCTACAAGCAGGCCGGTGTTATACAGGTTCAGTGGCAGCCTTCACATGTGCCATTTGTGACAACTGGTGCTTCTGTCTTTAACAAAACAGTCTTTCACATATGTGTCCCTTTCCTGGGGATGTCCTAAGCGGCGAATTCTGACCGTATTGCTAACTCAGGACAGAGTGTTGACTTCTACATTTTCCACGGGTGCTCTTGTAGAGAAACATCCAGCAACTCCTTTCTCGTGGGTCTTCTAAACCTTTTGGTGGGCGATGCTCCTTTTGGATCTTAACTCTCTGCTCTCCTGACCATGTACCTCTCAGTCTCTGTCGACTTCCTCTAGACTGTGAACTCCCGAGAGAAGGAACTCTTGCTGTGCTGATTTGTTTGTCCTGTGGGGCCAACTGAGGCAGAGACTGGCTTCCTTTGAACACTTATCAAGTGGAGAAGCAGGCATCCCCACGCGGCAAGGACACAGGAACTGGCAATCACGTCACAACTGAGTATTTGTCATTCTAAATCCTGGTGGGGATCTATCCATACTGCCACAGAAATATTCTGAATTGGAAAAATGCCCTAAGAATCACTGAAGTCGTATTCACCCAAAACATCCTGAAAAAACTTAAAGGATAAATGGGTAAAGCATTTAACCTCAGATTATATATTTTCTCACACTGCAAAATTTACAAATAAGTCCAAAATTAAGTCAGGGTCCCAACAACACACACATTACATAGAGGATTGTGTGTGTGTGGCTCCATGGCAGAGTGCTTACTTGGCATGTGTGAGGCCCTGGGTTTAGGCCCTACCACCAGAAATTGAATAATAAATAAGTAAAAACATGTGTATGTGAGGTTATGGGATAAAGGGAACATTTTAATGAGCGTAGAAGAGATAAATGATTGAATATATGAAATTGTTTATAATATATAACCTAATATTAGGTTAATTATATATGTTTATAGATATTAGGCTATTTATATTATATATTAATTATATATATTGGGTTAATTGGCACAACATCATATATTCAATCATATATATAATACCATGGGAAGAGATAAATGATTGAATATATGAAATTGTTTTTATATATTAACCTAATATTAGGTTAATTGTATTGGGTTAATTGGCACAAGATCATATATTCAATCATATATATAATACCATGGGAAGAGATGGCCCAATGGTTAGGAGCATTTGTTGCTCTTCCAGAGGACCCAAAATAGAAAATGGAATCAGGGCTATGGAGACAGCCCAGTGGTTAAGAACACTTGGTTTGTTGCTCTTGCGGGGGACCTGGGTTTGGTTCCCAGCACTCACCTAGTGAATCACACTGACCCATAACTTCAGTTCCAGAGGATTCAGCTCCTTCTTCTGGCCTCTGCCGGCACAGACATACATGACGCACACACATTCATGCAAGGCAAAACACTCATATATGTAAAAGAAATAAATCTAAAACCAAATAAATAAAATTCTTGGGCTGGGCCGATGGCTCAGTGGGTAAAGCATTTTCCTCATGGGCTAAAGGGTCTGAGTTTGCACGCCCAGAACCCACCTACATACAGCTAGAGGCAGGGGTGAGTGCTTGTGAAATCTCAGTGCTCCTGTGGTGAGACAAGAGGCAGAGACAAGACAGCTCTGTCCCAGGAGCACTGGACAAATGGCCTGGCACACAGTGATTAACACAAGATTCCATCCCAACCCAGGCAGAAGGCGACGACCAACGCCTGAAGCTGCATCGGACAGCCCCTAACATTCATTCACAAAACAAAAGTAAATGAGGACAGATTTTAAAAAGAGAATTTTAACACGCTGCACCAAGAACGAGGGGTAGGCAAGTATCACATTCACAGAGGTAAGGGAAAGGCGTATGGGAAAATGTTTTTAATAATGTCAGGGTAGGGAGGTGTGGATTTTACTCATTGCCAGACACCACCTACCACGGGCAAATACCCCCTGCAGAGAGCAAACATCTTAAGGGGGCCACGTGCATCTCCACAGGGGGCATGTGACGGTTCATAATCTACATAAAAAATTAACATTCCAACTTCTGGTCTTTACAACATTTTCTAAAAGACTGATAAAGCTAAAATGTGTGAAAAATGTAAGTCTACAGCAACAGACATAATAAGGAAACAAAAGCTAAGAGAAAAAAATGCATCTGCCTAGATCACAGTAAGAGGGAAGTAGCCAGCACAGTGGATCACACTGCAATTTTGAGCACTGGAGAGGCTGAGGCAGGAGGATTTTGGAAAGCTTAAAACCACCCTGGGCTACAATGTGAAATCCTGTCTTCAAAAAAGGCAAAATAAAAATAGGGGGGGGGGAGGAAGCAGGTCAAAGACATAAAGAAGGAAATGAACATAAGAATGTTCTAGTTCATGATTTTGATATAATTTTAATGAGATGTTTTCACAAATCAAAGTGAAGAAAATAATCATTTCTGGTGAGACTGAACAACAGAGCCCTTCCAGGACAGAGCAATCTGTCCAAGATTTCAGGAGCAGTGGACCTGCCCAGTAGAGCTGCGGGAGGGAGTCTACAGGACATGGGTGTGGGGGTCAGGTTCACAGCAGCACTGCACTGGGGGTATCAAAATACCCACTAAGAAGGACGAGTTAAATAAATTACAGTCCTACAGAACACAACACTTGGACATAGACACCGTTCTAAAGGATGAGGTAGGTAACACAGACAGGTGTATAAAGAGATGTTCTGAGATACTCATCAGTTGACAGTCAGGACACACCGGAAATACGCTCCAAGCTTTTTAGATGATTTGGTGCACAGGCTACTCAAGGATCGTCTTTGCTGTTTTGGAGATTTGCGGCAAGTGCCATGAGTCTGCTTTGGAAATTTCGGGCACATGTCTGTTCCTTTCTGGAATAGCTCAGATACTCACTTTTTAGATTCTTCCCATTTTCTTTAGATTTTCTCTAAGCTTGCATTACACACATAAACAAAGTTGCAAGATGCTTGATCCCTTAAAAATCGTGTTGCTGAAGCTCATTTTCCTTTTGTATTTCTTCCCTAGAACTCCAGGGTACCTGCTTGAAGCCAAGAAGCCATGTGGATCTAGACCCGCTCCATCCTGCAGTGTGAGTGACATCTCCATACACCGTGTTCTCTCTCTTGGGTTAAAATCCACAACGGGAGGCCAGCTTCACCCGAAGGTGCCTACTGCTCACTGCCAGCCACCGTTCGCTGTCCCACAGGAGACAGGGGTGAAAAACATAAGAATTCAACTGTCTGTTGCTTATCCACACAGTCCTGCCAATGACTGCACATCAGCGAACATCATTCCTGGCCTGTGTCTCTCACGAGTCACGTGACGGAATGCGGCTGACTACTCCGCCGCCCTGTGCTGCTGTCCTGGCTCTGATGGCCCCAGAGTGACAGCAGCTTCATCACCTTCCTCCAAGAAAGCACTGGTCTCTCTGGGCCTCTTCTCGTAGCAGACGTCTGGGCAATCAGGGTGCTGCCTCCGGTGTTTGCGCTTCTGCCTCCTCTTGTACACCTGATAGGCTAGGCGGGGCAAACACACAGCGTTAAAAATCACTTGAGCAAGGAGCACAACTGGGGGGCTGTTGTATCCCCACACGTTCATCTGTGCTTGGGGAGAGTTACTTGGTTTGCACAAGATGTGTGGAAACACGGAGGGGAAAGAAGTGAGACGAGAAAGCTGTGGGATGAAGGTGTGCCGCCTCAGAATGCTTCTCTCTGTCTAGAAGTGGGATTCGTTTATCAGATCTCTCGGAGCTCATTCACTCAGTCAGTCAACAAACGCCTGTGGGGTGCTTACTGTGCATCAGGCACTTGTCTGAGTGCTAGGATAGGAATGCAAAGAAGCTCAACATGGTGTTTCTTGAAAACTTTGGGAGCTGAGGCAGTGGTGGCACACGCCTTTAATCCCAGCACTTTGGAGGCAGAGGCAGGTGGATCTCTGAGTTCGAGGCCAGCCTGGTCTACAGAGCGAGATCCAGGACAGGCTCCAAAACTACAGAGAGAAACCTTGTCTCAAAAACAAAAACAAACAAACAAACAAAAAAACTTTGGGTTTCAGAACAGGAGCTTGTTCTAATAGAAGTATTTCCGTATCCCATGGGAATCCCCCAACCCCAAGTGTTCCTTACATCATTGTTATCACAGCATTAATTACATTGTTACAATAGTCAGTATGTGTGCGCTTAGTGTGAGAACAGGCCCCCAGGGCTCATGTATCTCAAGGCTTGGTCCCCAGTGCCGGGTACTGTAAACCTTGGGAGACAGAGCCTTGCTGGAGGAAATGCTTCCCTGAGGACACAGTCTGAGGTCTTCATAGCTTGACTCTGCTTCCTGTGCGCAGTTGAAATATCAGCCAGCCTCCTGCTCCCCTGCCTCCTTGCCATTAGGTACGCACTTTCTTCTCCCTATCTCTCTTTTTCTCTCTGTCTCTGTCTCTCTCCCTCTCTCTCCTTCTCTGTCTCTGTCTGTCTCTGTCTCTCTCTTCTCACCCCCTCACTGTAAGCCAAAATGAGGTCTTTCTTCTCTATGTTGCTTTTGGGCACTGCATTTTATCACAGCAACAGAAGAGTATATCGTGTACAATCAATTTTTATCAGTAATCACTAACCTTACTAGAGCCTATTCCAGGGACCAAGACCAACATAAATAAATGTATGTGTACACATGTGTATCCACACCTTCTTGCAATTTACCTTCCATACATAAGGATTTAACCCCAAAGCAATGCTTGTCTGGCTGAGCAGGTGGGAGAATAGCGTGTGTGGGTACATGTATGTATGCATAAAGTTTCACTGCGTCTACACTTGCATGTATGTGTTAGGTCTGTATTTGAAAAATCCTTCACAGATGCTGAGCTCAAGTTGTAGTCTCTGCAGCCCAGAAGTAACTGAGCATTTGGAAAAGCTCAGTGCTCTGAGCGAGTCAGGACATAAAAGCTAGAGGGATGGTTTTTTACAGCGTGGTTGTTTGTGGTTATAAGATCTCGCCCAACGGCTTCTTAGACATTTTCTGGGAAACATCCATTGCATGAAAGTATCCTGGCCTTATACTTCATGGTCCCCAAAAGTATGAGGCTAAAATTATATCACAAGAGCGGGGCATGCAGAGTAGGCTAGAAAACGTTAGCAAGTCAGTTACTGGCGTGCAGAGGGAATTCATCTACCTGCGACAATGAAGAGCCCATGCAGCACTTGGAAGAGTCCGTAGGCCAATGCAAAGTTAAACAGCTGGACCAGGTACTCGGCAGTGAAGGACAGCTGCAGCATGGCGATGCACAGCTGGATGTTCTGAGCTCCAGTCTCTATAGAAATCGTCCTGCACCTGGCAGTGAAGAGATTCAAGAGTCATGAACTAGCAAGAAGAACCACCCATGAGAGTGTTCCCTTTGAAGCTATGGGCTCGGGCAACGAAAAGGATGTGGTCATTGACAGTTATTCCTGGGATCCCCTTCTGTATACGGCAAGGATGCCCTATGGAAAAGGACCTCAAGAATCCTGGCCCAGGAATTGGCGTAGAAGGACGAGATGCACACCAGAAAAGACTCAAGAACAAATTGCAACCATGCTCAGGGCCAGGAGCCGCTACAGAATCTCAGCGAAGTGGTACAGTGGCTCCAGAGAGCTCAGTGGAGTTGGGATGCTACAGAAGAGGTGAGCGACATCAGGGGAGCATAACCAGGAAAGCTGCAGGCACAAGCGTGAGCGTGCCTTCTTCAGGAGGCGCTCCTCCCACTACAAGCCAGGTCGCATGCAGGGGAGGACTGGAGGAGACAGGAGTGGGAAACCGAGTCAGAGGTGGTTTCTGAACACACTGAAAAGCATGCCAAAACTCAAGGTGGAAAGCACACATCAGGGAGATTGCTTCTGGTGAAAAGCTCAATAATAGAGTTCTCTCATTTCCTACCCTTTTACATCTGTGGCTTTCTGATCACAGATAATGGGATAAATCCGACTTGAACGTGAAACATGAGAGAGAAAGGAAGCAAAGGCAGGAGCTTGGAGGGTGGACAGAGCAATTCCGTTTGTCTCCAGTTTGTAAGGCGCAGGCAGCCTTCATACATGAAGTCAGAGTCCAAAGGTGCTTAGGTGGAGCTCAGGTGGAGCTGGGATTCCATGTGGGGGCAACAAGGGCGTGGAGCGGGGCAGGAATACCTTTGAGTGGCAGGTTCTGAGACACACAGTGTTCCTCCTTCCTCCATGCAAAGCGCCCTTCCCTCCAACTTCCTAGCCCAGTCAGTGTCTTAACACTACAAAGCTGCAACCCACCTGGACCATTCACAGAGCAAATGTGGTTATCTCTGGCACCATCTTTGTCAGGCTAGGGCTAGGGAAAAGACCAGACAGCTGACAACATCTGGCCATAACAGTTCTCACTCTCTCTCCAGATCCAGTCATCAATCTCCATCACTCAACAGTCTATGCCCCTAACTATTGACCTTGGAAACAAACCCAGGTTCGAATCCAAACTCCACTTTGTAGCTATAGGAACTTGGTTATGTCCTAATCTTCTCTGAAGGTCTTGCTCAACGGTGGGATAATCACAGCTACCTGTCAGGTCCAACAAGAAGAGAGCAGGGTGGGGCCTCAGAGCCCGGTGCCTGTGCAATGTTCCGTGACATTCCTGGGAAGGCACGGGGTGGGGAGGGGCAGCTCAAGACCGAGCCCTCCCCAGCAGGCTTTCGAATCCAGGCACTTTCCTGTAATCACTCTCCTGATTCAAAAATAAATCCACTTACTGAAAAACAGAAACTATTCCCAGGAGATACGAAAGAACTGAAATCACCCTTGACTTCCCGGCTCAGAATTGCCATTTCTTCCAGTATTTTTCCTCATTCTTTTTGCCTTTTTTTTTTTTTCCACAAAGCAGAAACCAAAAATTTTAAACTAACATTCAGCTCTGGAGCATCGCCCAACATCATTGAGATTGATGCATGGTGCCCGTCACATGTCTGCAGCATAAATAAACATGACCCTGTTGTTAGATATTTAAATTGTTTCCATTTTTACCTGTAGAAAAGGGCACTGCAATTAGCATCTTATTATATCAATATTCATGTGTACATCCGATAGAGCTAGCTCTGGAACAGATTGCCACTGAGTGTGGTGACACACACCTTTAATCCCATCACTCAAGAGGCTGAGACAGGAGGACATGGAGTTCAAGGTCAGCCAAGTCTGCATAGCAAGACCCTGTTCTCAGCCAGAGTAAAAGGACTGAGTTAACAGCCAGGACACATGTGAGACTGCCAATCCAGCACTAAGTTGCCTCTCAGAAAGTTAATGCTGGCTTCCGTCACCATTCCCTCTCATTACTATTTTATGGCATTCATCCCATGGCATGCATGCCAACATGGAGTGTTATCACTTTTAAGATTTTACAATATTTATAAATGTATACCCCAATCCAAATGATAAGATTTAAGACAAATTCCTCTAAGTATTATTCTTAACTAGTAATTCTTTAAAAATCTGGCACAATGAACAAGGATTTAACCTCTTAAAATTTACTTATGCCCTGCTATGATCTCTACATTGAGCAAAACAAGTTCACTCCTGCTATGGGTCCATGGAATTCACTCATCACCTTCCTCAGTTTCATAGTTGAGACAGGGTCTTTCGATGTAGTCCTGACTGGACTTAAACTGTTCAGAGATCAGCAAGACATACTAAAACCTAGTCCTACAACCTGTGCTGGCGGTTTACATCAACTTGACACAAGCTAGAGTCATCTGAACGGAGGGAAACTCAATTAAGAAAATGTCTGCACAAGATCCAGCTGTGGAGCATTTTCTTAATTAGTGGTTGAGGGGGGAGGGCCCAGCCCACTATGGGAGGGGCCATCTGGGCAGGTGGTCCTGGGTTCTATAAGAAAGCAGGCTAAGCAAGTGACAGGAAGCAAGTCAGTAGGCAGCACCCCTCCATGGCCTCTGCATCAGCTCCTGCCTCCAGGTTCTGCCCTGTGTGAGTTCCTGTCCTGACTTCCTTCAGTGATTGACTCCAAT
The DNA here is from genome assembly GCF_049852395.1 of Peromyscus maniculatus bairdii. Lineage (NCBI taxonomy): Eukaryota > Metazoa > Chordata > Mammalia > Rodentia > Cricetidae > Peromyscus > Peromyscus maniculatus. The sequence goes on from NC_134861.1 coordinate 96,254,331, forward strand.
ATGGAAGTGTAAGCTGAATAAACCCTTTCCTCCCCAGGTTGTTTTTGGTCAAGGTGTTTCATCGATGCAATAGTAACCCTGATTAGATAAACCCCATCCCTGTGGCTTTTGTCTACGTAAAGAATTACCATGAGCTTCCTGACCACAAGCGAAGCAAAACCCTCCTGTTTCCTGACACAGTGAGCAAAGCCTGGCATGGTGTGTATTCAGTGCACCTGCCTCAGAGAAGCTTAGAGAGCCTGGCATGAATCAAAGAGGTAGAGTCTGTGTCTAGCATACACAGGTCTGACAATCTGAGCCCTGAACACACACACACACACACACACACACACACACACACACACACACACACACACACCTTATAGGTTACATAGCCATACCTTTGCCAAGATTGGTGGGTGAGGAACGCCAGCAGGAAGCCAGTGACGTGGCCGACCAAAGGAAAAATGAAACTGATGATCAGAAGAGTGACATCCGTATTCCATCCCTTCGCCAGGACCACACCAGTAACTGCCACCACCAGAAGAAGGATGCCGCCAGCAATGGCCCCGACCTACAGCAAAGCCACACGGTAAGTGCTTGGGAGTCACATCTGAGGGTCTGCACTCTGTGATGCTCAGCACAGGTGTAAAGGTTTGAACTTCGGGCATTCTAGAAGAACTCAGGTTGTCACATCAAGTTTCCTGTTGAAGTCCCCCTCCTTCCCTTATGCACAGGGGGTGTTCCCCAGTGCCCTGTGATAAAGTGAGCGCTGGGTCCTGTGTATTCACAGTGCATATGCTCTTTCTTCTCAGGCATAAGTGATGAAGTAGGTTAACAACTAAGAGTAAAATAACAGCTGGGTTGTCTCTGATCAGGAACAGTGTATAACGGCACAAAAAAACCACGCAGGCATAGTACATGCCAATAATAAATAGGAAATAGCAGAAATAATGAAAGGGTTAACTAACTCTGGTGCATCCTAGTTTCCTGTCTCTTGCTGTGATCAAACACTCTGACCCCAAGCCGCTAGGAGAGAAGAGTTTATTTGGCTTACACCTCCAGGTCTCAGTCCATTCCTGAAAGAACTCAAGGCAGGAATCACAGGAAAACGCTGTGATCTCAGCCTCGTGTTGAGCTTTCTTTCTTTTTAAAAATATTTTTAAATGTATATTACATATACATTATTTATATATTATATAAATATGTAATCTTTCATGGGAAAATGTTAAAGACTTTAAGTTTTTTTTTTTGTTGTTGTTTTTGTTTTTGTTTTTTCCGAGACAGGGTTTCTCTGTGTAGCTTTGCGCCTTTCCTGGGACTCACTTAGTAGTCCAGGCTGGCCTCGAACTCACAGAGATCCACCTGCCTCTGCCTCCCGAGTGCTGGGATTAAAGGCGTGCGCTACCACCGCCCAGCCAAGATATTTTTTTAAACTAATCTCATTTTTATTTATTGGAAGTTTCCTACGTGCATGCCGTGGGCTCTAATCAAATCCACCCTCCTCTTCTCCCCTCTGGCTCTCCCCACCTTACTGCCACTATTCCCTCCCAAGTTCATGAGTTCTCTCCCTCTTTTTTTAACCCACAAGATTCAATTACAGCTGCCAGTGTGTGGAAAGGGAGGCGGCCACCCACTGGAGCGTATGTCGCCTCTCAGGGGCTGAATCCCGGAAACTCCCTCTCCCAGTGTAGCGAACTTCCTTACAGCCCAGGACTATCTGCCTAAGGATGGTGCCGCCCACAGTGGTCTGGACCCTCCCTCATCAATTAATAAGACAAACTCTACAGACATGCCCAAAGGCCAACCTGATCCAGGAAACTCCTCAAGTGAGGCTTTCTTCTCAGATAAGAGAACTGTGTCAAGCTGACAGTGAAAGCTAATTAGATGTGAAAGAGAATGGCTGTTTAAGATCTTCCGGTCTAGGAAGGACTCTGCTGAACTGAAGGCTCTGATAAAGGTTTTTTAGGTGTCTTTAGAACTTGGGCCTGGTGTTGTACCGCCACAGCATTTACAGTTTGACGTGAGGGACAATTCATGTTCTAAACAGGACAGGGCAAGATTTGATCCCACTAAGTAATGCTGCCCGCTTAAAACACATGAGGTGTTTATTTCTTCTTTTCTATAGTTTACCTCAGACACCTGGACCCAGGGAAGGCAGGACTGAATAGGGAGACGACTGCATCTAGGAAAACCCCAGCTCCAAAATAGTCAAGAGACTGAACCCAGTTATAAATTAGTGGGGTTGGACACGATTGTAATTCTTCCTATTTTAGGATCAGCATATTTCCCCTTCAAGTAGAGAGGCGAGCCAGAAAGACTTGGTTTTTATAAATAAGACGAAATGGTGAACTAACTGGACTCTGACACTGTCTACCTGTCTTAGTCTGTTTCTAATGCTTACAAAGCACTCTATAAAGAAGAGTTCGTTCAGCTCACAGTTCAGGAGACATGGGCAATGGCGTCACTCGGCACTGATGAAGTCCCATGACGGATGGCATCACCGCAGGGTAAGCTCACGAGAGTGGTAGACAGTGCGTGTGTGGAAGAACTTGGGGACAGACAGCGTCAGGCTTCCCTACAGCAAGCCATCCTCACAGGCGCTAACCCACCACTCAAAGCCTCCCAACTCATGCCTTCCAAGAGCGATACTTTCATGACCTAGTTACCTTGTACAGGTCCCGGGATCTCTAAGTGACACATTGAACCAAACCTGTCACCTCAGAAGGGGAAATGACAGCAGCAGCTGACGTGCCCCCCCCCCAACACCAAAGGCCCCTTTCCGGTAACTACCTGTTCATGGTCTGCCTTACGTGGCACTCTACCTCACCATCCGCCTTTGAGCCACCAACCACATCCTGCTGCTTACACTCCTGCTTCTCTCTCCCAAAACAAAGATGTACCCATCTCCACTAGACAGTCTGAGCTCACATTAAGAGGAGGAATACTCTGTCCTCTCTCACATGAATACTGTCTCTGATTTTTGTGACTTAATGAAAACAAACTCTGGCTGGGAGCTGTAGCATATATCTAGAACCCCAGCACTCAGAAGACAAAGGCAGGAGGATGACTACAAGTTCCAGGCCAGCCTGAGTCCAAGACAACCTGAGCTATACACAGTAACCTTGCCCCCAAAAAACAAAAACAAACAAACAAACAAAAACCAGCAGAGACACGGGGCTCCCACCTAGCAGGAAATGCTAAAACACACACAAAGCTCTCTCTATCAAAATTTCCTCTTTCTCTCTCAAAAGCAACGTCAAAGTTTAGCATCCATCGTGAGTACATTACTGGGAAACTGTGTGAAACCCAAATGGGACCAAGGCTAGGAGATAATTGAATCCTGCCTGTTGGCACATGCCCCTGATCTTAGCCATTCGTGAAGCTGAGGCAGTGGGATCATGACCTTAGGCCAACCTGTGCTACACAGTGAGACCCTGCCTCAAAATAAAGAAAAAAACTCATTGGGCAGCGGTGATGGTGGCGCACGCCTTTAATCCCAGCACTTAGGAGGCAGAGGCAGGTGAATCTCAGTGACTTCGAGGCCAGCCTGGTCTACAAATCGAGTTCCAGGACAGCCAGGATTGCTACACAGGGAAACCTTGTCTCAAAAAACCAAATAAATAAAAACACTAAATAGTGACTAAACTGTGGGCTCTAGTTTATCCATATCATTTAATATATTTTAGCATAAATCCCATATAATTGCTGACAAATCTTGTTTGGTTGGGGGAGGACACTAGGGAGGGTCTCCTGTGGCCAGGCTGGGCTTGAATTTGTTATGTAGCAGAGATGACTTTGAACGTCTCATCCTCCTGCCTCCGTGCCCCACAGACTGGGATTACAAGCATGTTCCTCCACGCCTGAGTCAAGAAAGGAGTTTTCAAACCTACTCTCTACAGATAACAAAACTGACATCCAGAAAATGTATCTGGATTCTCACTGGCACAGACAAAATCACAAGTACACAGAGAGCCTGAAATGGGGTGTTTTTAATTGTGGTTGTCCTTTAATGACCCTTTGAGAAAAATAATTAATGACAAAGTACTTGAAAAGAAAGTTTCCATAATCACTCTGTCCTCTTGTTCTATAAACATTTCCCTCTGGGGATGTTCTCCTTTTAAAGTGACAGTGATGAGTGTGGGAAGAAAGGGGCCATATCCTGTGAGGACAACCCAGCGCTGCACACACACACACACACACACACACACACACACACAGGTGCGTGCAACACGGGCCCCCTCACCTGTCCTCTCTCGCTCTCTTTGGACACTGTTCAACCGGGAACGCAGCCCATAGAGGCAGAGGGAGCTTAGACTGAAGCAGGCCATAAACTCCAAGCTGCAATAAACAGACACTTTTGCTGACCCTCCAATTAGCCCCCAAACGCTCATTTCTTTATACATGTTAAATACAGCTGAGACTCTTTTTCAGCTTCAAAGAAAGAGGCACAAACCTGTGTCTTCCAAGGTGATTTTAAAAGTCATTTTAGCAAGAACACTTGTGTCTCAAGTAGACAAGACAGCACCGTAAAGCATGGGAAGGTAGGATACCCAGGTTCCCACCATTCCGTGGCCACCCCTCCGTGCCTTCAGGATGATTTCATTCACGCAGTGTCACTGATTACGACGCCAGTGGTGTGTGCCTGGGAGTGCTTTGGCAAGACAGCCCTTCATCCTGTTCTCCTAAGAAATCACCCAGGATCCCACACACTGAAGCTCCATTGTGCACATGGCAGGGAGGAGCTTCCCCTTGCAAGTGCTTGTGGGAAGCCCAGGAGAGGGGCAGGTCCTGGCCATCTCAGCCCATGTCAGGCCTGAGTGTCTCCGTCACTAAGAACATCATGTTTTCCAAGGTGTCACAAACGTGTGGGGGCCAATGGGAGGGACGGAGCATGGCGCCCAGCCAAAGGGCAGGAAACAGGCTGTCCTGGGACAGCTCACTGGCTCAGCCTTTTAGTGTGTGCCTCTGGTGATGTGCTGTGTGTAGGAGGGGGTGCTGACCTTAAGAACGACTTTCGCTTGCTTTGGCCACCTATAATTCATATAGACCCCGAAGGCCACAGGAACAATCAGGGACGCAAGGGTAATTCCTAAAAAAGAAAGAAAATCTATCAGAAAGTGTCCCCTCTCAGACCCTAATGCCCCATACTTTCTCAGCAATTTCTATTGCTATTAGTCAAGAGCTTTGAAAGACAATATTTGAAGGGTCTGTGCTACTCATAAATCCCATCACACCTGGGCCACCATTTCTCTCAGAATCCTCCGAAAATCAACCACAGGGATTTCAGAGATAACAGAAATATAATGGTTAGAAATGAGAGTGGTCCCTCTAAGTCTATGAAATTCCCAGCCAGGGAGCAGGGCTCGTAAGAACATGCGTCATGGGCTGTGGACACCCAGCCATTGTGAGACGCACTGTGTGAGACACATTGTGAGCTCAGTAAATCTCTCTTCTTCATAAACATCCTGCCTAGGGTATTTCACTACACCAACAAAAGCGAGCACCTGGGGGTTAAGAGCCTAGGTGCTAGAGTCAGAGTCCTGAGTTTAAATTTCAGTTCTACACAGCATGGTCTTCATCAAGTTACTCAGCCTCTTCAACCCTGGAAGTAGACGAAGTAGAACTAGGGCTAGAAACTAATAGGATTGATTTGGACAATGCTAAACACCACATAAAGAAGCTGGTAATTATCTGTTACCTGCACAATCGCCATTGTTCTCTCCACTCTTACCCAAGCCCCATACAGACCTATGCTCTGGTATGGAATGGTGAGATTCTGTGTAAAGTTCCAGGACCAGGTGTAGAGGTAGAGGCAGAGGGGCATCATTCCCAGAGCAGCCACCGTGGAACAGGTTGTCATACTGATGCTGGAAGCAAAATGAAAATGCTTAGGAGGGAGAGCTAGAAACTGAGGACCTGGCCCTTACCTGCTTTAATATGCAGTCTTGGGCCAGATGTGGTACCTCATGCCATTAAACCCAGCAGTAGATAGAAAGAGGCAGGTGGATCTCTGTGAGTTCAAGGCCAGGTGGGTCTACGTAACAGTGAGACCTTGTCTCAAAAAAAAAAAAAAAAAAAAAAAAAATTAAGAATTTGATCTTTACCAAAAGCAATTCCCAGAACCCACTTTTTCAAAGCAACTCCAGGGCCCACTTTCTCAGAGATTATGTAGGATGCATTACTCAGAGCTCACTGTTCTCAGGTCTAAAGAAAGCATCCCAGAATTTGTTAACCCCCTTTGGGGCTTGAATAAGTTAAACCTGTCTGGTGCAAAGTACTGTTAAATACTAAGAAGCCATCCGAACACCGAGTAAGATTCCCGTTGGATACAGAAGAGCCTGTAGTCACTGACTCCTGACAGGGAACATTGGGAAGCATGAACCAAGGTACAGAATCTGAGAGAGGGGATCCATGAGGGATGACAGAGAGAATTAAAATTCTCCTCCAAACAGATCTGTGCAACCTTCTGACTAGGACCAGGCACTGACTTGAGAGGACTCTCAGTTCTACAGCACAGCTCCTCCAAAGCGAAATCCCGGCACCAAAGTCTGGTAGTTCCTGTTCGCTAGACACTCTCCCAAAGCTTGCGTTTGCAGCGCAGGCTGCTCTAGATGTGGTCAGGCCCTTGGACGTCTCCTGAGAGCGCTGAGAGACAGATCTCACATCACCTTTTTACACACTTGCTTCTCCAGCCTCTTGTCCTTCCCGCTGAACTGTCTGCCTTATCTGACCTTTTCTTCTTACCTGGGGGAGCTCTTTGAAAATCGGGGTACATAGCATTATGTATGATTCAAATCTTTTTGATAAATTGACTGTTTATCTTCGACTTGGCTTGATGTTTCTCATAATTAAAATTTATATAGTTAAGGCTGTTGGGCATTTTTGCCAGGTGTGATAGCGCACCCCTTTAATCCTGGCACTCAGGAGGCAGAGACAGGTGGATCTCTGTGAGTTCAAGGCCAGCCTGGTATACATAGTGAGTTCCAGGCCAGTCAGTGCTACATATCAAGACCCTGTCTCAAAAAACAAATAAACAAAACAACAAAAGGCTATTGTTCTCTCATGGCCTCTAAGTTTCTCATTCTTGTGAAGATATCCTCCATTCCTGGGGGCATTCAGACATCAGCCCTACATTTTTCTTCTTTATGGCTTGATAGTCTATGTTTATATTTTAACTCATTTTACATTTCTATTTTATATGGTATAAGATATGAAGCTATTTTTGTCTTGAGAGGCAAGTGTGTGGCTACACTTTTCTCACAAAACTGAAGTACCTTCTTTATCATATACTAATTAAATGCCCAAGTTTATTCAAATATTTTTGGAAAACTTTAATCTAGCGCATTGGTAAGTAATTTTGTTTTTTTCCTAAACAAGTACCAGACTTTCTTAACTAAATTGTCTCCATAAAATATAGGGTTGCTGGGCAATGGTGGTGCATGCCTTTAAAACTTAGGAGAGAGGAGCAGGTGGATCTCTGTGAGTTAAAAGACTGGTTTATAGAGTGAGTTCCAGGACAGCCAGGGCTACATAGAGAAACCCTGTCTTGAAAAAGAAATATATATGGTCAATATTTCCACATAAATTTTCCTTTTCAAACTTTTTCATCTAAAAATAAAAAGAAATCTTGCATATCTTTCTTTTTTTATTCTGTTCAGAGTAGTCTCTGGGGTCTATCCCCAACACCCAAAACAAGCAAAGATGTCTTTCGCTAAGCTAGAAGAAGCAGCATTTTGCCACAGCTCTCAAGCCTGTTTCCACAGAGATGGTACCCTGTTTCCATGGAGATGGTACCTAGGGAAGTTTTCCAAATACTTGACCAATGCTGTATGCCTTGGCTCTCCTCTGCTTACCAAGTCCTGGAAGGAATTCTACATTGCATCACTTTAATCTGGAACTAGGGAGTCTGGAATGCTCCTCGCCACCCCCATATGGTTTTGGCTCCAGCAGGAAAAGAGTGAGATTCCTCACTTTAAAAGGCCAAATGTCAGCTAGGCTGTGAAACCTTGTCCCCAACCTCCGTCGAATCATTCGATCCTGTGGTACATTTGACGGTGGCTGCAGAGGGGCAAGGGAAGCTCTGGTACTCTCTGCCGTAAACACCAGCCGAGCTGGAGAAGCACAAAACTGCCTGATGTATGATGGGAAGCCACGCCTTCCCTGTGCCTGCCAAGAAATTCCAGTGCGGCATCAACAGAGGATGTGGCTAGCTGCATCCCTCCACTGTTGGCATGGTGGAAAATCGCTGGCATTATCCGACCTCAACAGAACAAGATTCCACTCGTACAGGGAAGAATGGCACCATCGACTATTGCAGAGAATGAGACAGGTTCAGCAGGACTGGACAAACGGGTAGATCCTGAACCTCCCTTACAGCAAGCAAAGGGCAGCCACACATTCCACCAAACGGTGGTAGTCAATAGCATTCTGCATTGGGGACTTAAGTTATTCAAACGTTATTTTAATTCTAAACCCAAAAAACCAAGGACTCCAATTCTCCAAATTAGAGGCATATCTGTAAAAGAAGAAATCTGGTTAGCCAAATGGACACCAGTGTGCCGTAAAATCACACCCATAGAAACCATCCTAGGATGGAGTTCACAGCGAGTGTTTATTGAGTACTGAGTACTGCAAGCCACATTTTGTACCTCAAACTTCCATATGTTTTTCTGCTTCTCACTTTTTACAATAACTGTGCAGATATTATTTCTATCTTGACAGCAAATCAATTAACGTATTATTTAAATCTGGAATGTCCTCCAATAGGCTCATATTTTAAAGACTCAGAACCCAGTGGCTTGTGCCACTAAGTTAAATGTTATGGAGCCTTTGGAAGCTGAGGTCTGAGCTGGGGTGTAGCTCATTCAGTAGAGTGTTCACCTTAGCTTGCAAGGAGCTCTGGGTTTGATCCCCAGCACTGCATGAAAATAGGCATGGTTTCGCATGTATGGAATCCCAGTACTTGGGAAGTCAAGAAGGGAAGATCAGAAATCCAACGTCATCTTCATCTGCAGAGCAAGCTCTAAGCCAGCCTAGGTTGCATGATTCTGTCTGGCAGAGGTAGGTCATGTGGGGCAGGCCTTTGGAACTCTTCTACCCATCTCTGGTTCCCAGCTTTGTCTTTGTTCTCTGGTCTGCACCCTGTGACCTGCCGTTGCCTCGGGTTCCTGCCATGCCTTCCGC
>NC_134861.1:96268495-96423495 GCF_049852395.1 Peromyscus maniculatus bairdii
GCTGACTGAGGACAGAGTGGGTGGCAGACATGGTGGTGTATACCTGTAATCCCAGCACCAGGACACTGAGGGCAAGAGGATCAGGAACTCGGAGCCACCCCAGGCTATGTGAGACTTTGTCTCAATAAAACAAAAGCAGAATATATAAAAGAGGTAAGATTGGTAATAAGAAACAAAATGAACTTTATCTTCCACACACACTCTGTCTGTTGTGTTTTTGTGACAATGCTGATGAGTAAGGGTGTGGGTAATAAATATTCTCTTTCCCAGAACAGAAATGTTTCAAAACACTGCTAAAGACCTCTGCTCATACTCCAAACAGATGATGTAGTTATGTGGCCAAATGTCATGGAAAAAAACTGCCTAAGTTACAAACTGATACAAACCAGATGTGAATTCCAGTGTCAACGATGCTCTTCTCCTTGTGGCTGTTGTTGAGCTACTTAACCAACTTGAATCGTTTTCTCAGAATAATAAAAGGCCACTTACAAGGTGACTATGAGAACCCAGGAGAGAAGATAGAGCCCAGACCTCCCCGGTACCTATGACCGTACCCCTGGTACTTCATGACTGACATGTGAGCATTAATGGACAGCTTCGCTGAAGTCCAAGTAGTGTCATAGGAGTGGAGATACAAAACTATCAAGAATTTTTTCAAGTCTCTCATAAGTGGGTAACTAATAGGCATCGTCATACAAGAGTTAATTATGTGCCGTCTATGTGGTAAGCACCCATTAAAATGTATAGGTAAAAAATCTGCTCGATGCACTAAATATTCAGTACGTGCAAAAGAACTAGAAATGAGACCTGAAGCTGACTCACGGAGGTCAACTCCCACTTTGGTCATCAAGTCTGACTCACTGATTGACTCATTCATTCATTCACTCATCGTACAGTAAATCTCAATTAAATGGCATACGCATGCAAAGATTTAAATTTATATGGAATATTTTCCCTAGGCAGGATGCAAACGTGTGTTTATGAGCAAAAAAAAAAAAAAATCTAGAAAGACTATTGTTTTTAACTCTATTTTCCCCCAATACTGACTCATCAATTCTTTCTTCAAATGTTATACTTCTCATCAAAACATTTGACCCCAAAATTGTGTGATTCATTCACCACTGTTAAAATGTGAATACATGATAAAGTTTAATTTCTCCTGGAGTATTTATCTACCCATAAGCAGGCATAAGCTCTGGCTTAAACCTAAAGGAGGCAAAGGCAACAAGACAGTTCATCATCCTGAGCGCTCCATGGTGCTCCCGAAATCAGTCCTGGCTATCAGCTGCCCCGGAGTCCTTCAGGCAGTCACTTAAAATGTTGCTTCTTAAGAAGGACAGTCTGGGAACACTGCTGAGAGCCATGTGGGCAAAAGAGACAAAACGAGAGAGAGAGCCACATGGGTTTTGTTCTGATTACATATCTGGTTACTATTACCATCACTGTCTTTAGCTCTATGGGGTTATTGGTGATGTCCTGGGAAATGACGGTTAGAGATGCCAACAGGCATAGAATGAGTTCATGCTTAGGAAATGTCATTGCTGCACATGAACCAAGTCCCACCCATCACTCAGGATAGAAAAAGCTGTTGGAAAAAAAGAAGAAGCTGCCGGCAGCAGAGTGAACTTGGAGCTGAGAGAGGTGATGTTTGCAGTACTTCCCCTCAGAGCACCCAGAGGTTGCAAGATTTTTTTTTAAAGCACAGAAGTGCCCTTGACTCCCAGGCAGAGACAGGGAAACCCTGCAGAGCTTCTCTACTGTGACTTACCTGAGATCCATATCTCCGTCCACCCAGAAGGTGAGAACATTTGAGATGGTGCCCCCAGGGCAGCACCCCATGATGAGGACAGCCATCGCTTGGAATGGCTTCAGAGAGAAGCCAATGGCCAGCAGATAGGCTGTCAGGGGCATGAGTCCAAACTGGCAGAGCAGTCCCACTGCGATGCCCCAGGGTCTTCTCAGGTGTGACCACAGCTTCTGAATCTCCACAGAACATCCAAAGGAGAACATGACCAGACCCACCATCACGGCTGACACCACCGTGAAAACGAGCTTCAGGGTCCCAGGGCTCTCGATTTCCCCCGGCAGCTCCTCCTCCATGCTGTTGGCAGGGCAGACGGAGTTGCCTGAACAGTCCACACTCATCCGATCTCATGAATTAGACAGCAGGAACACAGAGGATCGTGGACAGCAAACACTGGGCAGGTCTATCCGGACACGTTTCCTAAGAGTGCAACAAAGTGACGCCGGAGAATCCTTCCCGTCGCGATTGGCCAACCACATGATTCGCCCTAATCTGATCAAGTTATTCACAAGTGACACTGTAAGAGTAATGTGGTCAGGCAGGAAACACAGCAGAGGATGGCAAGCCCAGGTTTCCACTCTATTCTTGCTAATAGTTCAAGTTCTGGGAATGAGACAGGCGCACATACTGTCGAGGGGAACGCCTGGCCCATGTGGACAACATCACATCATGTTCTAGGGAAGTAGGACAGATGCCAAGACATCGTTTCTCCGAAGTCAGTAGGGATTTCAAACAGCCAGGATGCAATGTTCTGTGGACAGAACGGCTAAGCCAGGAAAAAACAAAGAGCCGAGCCAAAGCCACGCCTCGATGCACTCACAAGGCATTTCAGATGCTGAAGTGAGGCAAGCAGTCTGGAAAATGTCAAAGGGGCTGGGCATAATTTCAAGAGATTTTTAAATTGGCCTTTTCTTTTTCTTCTTGTTACTCCTCTGAGGACTTGTGTCTGAAGCCAATAATTCAACACCTGCAAGAATAAAATGGTATCAAGCACTTAGTCGTGTCTCATAAAACATGTGGAAACTTGTTTCTCTCCCAACATAATTCAAGAGAGCTGACATTTTCTTTTGGAGACTCCAGTCTGCTTTGAGACACACACCCTTGGGCCACCTAGTGAAGTCTGGGAGCCTTGCAAACGCTTGCCATGAAGGGCTTAGTCTGAGGACCACTCCAGATGCGGCACGGTGGCCCTCTGCGCATTCTAACCAGGTCCGAGGGGAAACCAGACAAGGACCACATGGCTCTTAGAAACAAAATTCCTAAACCACCAGCTGCCATCCTCTTCTCACTGACAGCAGAGTTTTGTTTTTTTTTTTCCCAGTGTGTCGAGTGGGAACAAGGCATGCTTTGTCAACCCCTCCCTGGCCTTAAGAGAGATGCTCACTATGCTCTGCTTGTCCTTGGGTTAGCAAACGCATTCCATGACAAAATGCTCAAGGCACACTGGCTGTGTTCTGTACACTGGTTGAGTGCAGGCGGAAAAACAGAGAGTAAGCTACTGCAGACAGGTCCTGACGGCTGCTCTGGAATTCTCGGCACTCGGGAGGCAGGGCCAGGCAGAGTTTTGTGAGTTCAAGGCCAGCCTAGTCTATGAGTAAGTTCCAGGACAGGTAGGAATATGTAGAGAGATCCTGGAGAGGGGGGGGGGTGGAGAGAGAGAGAGAGAGAGAGAGAGAGAGAGAGAGAGAGAGAGAGAGAGAGAGAGATGAGAGGTAAACAGAGGGGGGAATGGAAGGGAGGAGGGAGAGAGACAGAGAGCGCTCAGAGGTAAACCTGTGGGAGAGAAATCTCAAAATCAGCAATCACAGAAAAGGCGGGCTGTGTAGACACGACACAGGGTTAAAGGACTAATTCAAGGTCTTTTCCAAAGCTAAACTAAAGAAATAGAAAGACTAATACCTCACAGAAAAGAGACAAAATACTGGAAAACAAAGTTCACCAATACCAGGCCTGAGGGGCTAGCTCAGGGACACAGGCCTCCCTAGCCCACCAGGCCTGAGGGGCTAGCTCAGGGACACAGGCCTCCCTAATCTGCCAAGCCCTAGGCTCCTTTTCCAGCGCTAAAAAATAAAATGAGGTGAATATCGAACTATCACCAGCTTGTGGGTACTGAGAGAAGCAAGACATGTATCAGGCTGAAACTTCGTACAATATTTCTGGAAGGGAAACATGTAGCAATAGACTTGTAGTTACTATGGACCTAAGAAGTTGCCTAGTAAATAAGTTAAAATATTGGCAAAGGCAAACTTGTTCTTCTTTGGGGTAGACATTATTACCCACGGCAGTCCTGTTCCTTAGAAATGTGTTCTTAACTGTAAGAACATTGTATTGATAAAGCAGAAACCTAGAAACGGAGGTCCAAACAGAGACTAAGGATTTTATGGCACAACTAATAGTGAGATATTATGGGCTGTTTAAGAGGTAAACATTTTCAAAAGGAAAAATGTTGTGATAGTTAAACAAAGAAAAAAATCAAGATCAAATGGTATGAATAGAATGCTCCCAGTATCTTAAAGTAACAAACAGAAGTGTGGGAGGCATAGCTCAGTGACAGAGGACAAGGTTAGCCTGTTCAAGGCCCTGGGTTTGATTCCTCACAACATACACACACACACACACACACACACACACACACACACACACACACACACACACCAAGCACAATTATTATCATTGTTTTTAAATAAACAGGAAGAAAGGTCATGGTGATTACTTCTAGCTAAAGGCTTATTGATTTTTATCCCTCTGTATTTTTTAACCACATTTGTCATCTTTAAAAGGACTGTTGGTCAGTGTTTTCGTAACCAAGGAAATTGGGAGACTGGAGAAAAGGGAGCTGAAATGGAGAAGCTGTGGCTAACTGCAGTAGCTCCCTAGAGGGTGACAAGCTGATGACTTGTGGCTGTGAGGAAACAGACTGTCACAGTGTGGCAATTTCCATCTGTGTTCTCCACTTCGCACACAGGTAACAAAGGCTCCCAGGTAAGCGACATCTGCAGAAACAGAAGGTCCGCCAGGTATGGAGGAAGGCCGGCCTGCAGGATCAGTCAGCAGAAGGCGGAAAAGGGAATTGCTAGGGGCCTCCCTGCACAGCGCAGGATCCAACTCCAAGGAGGGAAACAGCCAGGAGCAGAGAGAAAGTGCTGATGAGGGAAGCCAGGTGCTCGCCCTGCACCTGCCATCCATGCAGAATCAAACACCTATTCCTCTTCCTAGATGCCTTTTCCGGCCTCAGTTTACCAGATTATATGTTATTTAGATGGTAACTATCAATTCTCAACAGTTGTTTAAACGCTGGAATTCTGGGGAGGAAATTTATCACAAACTGTAATAAAAGAAATTAATTGGGTTTATCAGCATGAGAACAAATTCTTATACAGATGCACCATGAAGACAGCCACATTTACTGAGTGTCCCTGGGCCCTGGGCCCTGAGAATGGCACTGAGCATCTCTCACTCAGTCTTCACAACCTGCCAAGACCACATCGTGACTCTTGTTTACCATGAGGGAAATGGCCATCGGGGAAATTAAACAGCCTGCCCGGCTGAGTTAGTGAGTGAGACAAGATGTGGAAGCCACTTCTAAGTCTATAGTGCTGCGGGCCGCAGGAATATATCATAAGAACTCAGCTGGTTATGGCAAAGTCACTACCTGGAGGAATCAGGGAATTCCTCAAGAGGAAGCCAAATCCCAAGGAGTTTTTGGTGTTACTTGGCTTGTTATATATCAGCTGTATTCTGTTATGAAAATCATGTGTGCCTTCATAGTTTTCCCAATTGACTTTTCCCTAAGAAGGGCTAACAGTGTAGACTGATCACTCTCTGGACATACACATTCCAGGTATTTGGAGAACAGCCTCAGGAAAGGCTTTCTCTGGAATCAGATTATCTCCCTTGGCTACTTTCAAGGACTACAGGAAACACCACCCAGGTGAGCGCCCATTGTTAGTCCCAGGTGGACTAACAATGAAAACAGCCCACATGCAAGTCTCCTGATTTACGGTAAATTCCACAAGGAGACACCGCCTAGGAGAGGTGGATGTTAAGTAATAGCTTTACACAATTTAGCTCGGACCCTCCCTTTATATATATACCGAGACTTCCAGGAGGCAGGGGAGAAGAGAAAAGAGAATGGAAGAACTAGATGGGTAAGAACTTGAGAGGAACAAACTGTGATGGGGAAGAACTAGATTGAAGGGCTAAAAGAGAGGACTAGAGGAATGAGATGGAAGATGAGGAAGAGCCAGATGGGGAAGAACAAGATGAGGAAGAGCCAGATGAGAGAGAAGGAGACGAGAGAGGAGCTGATAGGGGAAAGAACTAGATAGATGAGAACCTAGAAGGGACAGAACTAGATGAAGGAATTAAGATAGAACCTAGAGGGGACAGTAGATAAATATAGAGAAATCAGGCAAGAAAGTAGCTAGACATGAGAACAGAACTGAAGCTGTGTATAAAGGATGTTATGCCAGAGGAATTAAAGCAAGTGGACTATAGCACTCAGTGTGCTGAGATTATATTTCCTGAAAATAGTCCTCGCCGTTAGTAGTTCTCTCTCCTGAGCCCCTGGGATGTATAATATTAAGGCTGGTCCCTCTAATATTATACAAGACTATAGTGTGGAAAAACAAATCAAAACAAAACACATGGGGCATGTTGACCCACACCTTTTATCTTAGCACTCCCAAGGCAGAGGCAGGTGGATCTCTGAGTTTGAGGCCAGCCTAGTCTACAGAGTGAGATCCAGACAAGCCTGATGACTTGAGTTCATTTCCATATAAGCAAATAAAAATAAATAAAGCTCTCCTATGAGTTCTTAAAAAAATAAAAGACAAGCTGGATGGTGATGGTACACACCTTTAATCCCAGCACTCAGAGGCAGGTGGATCTCTGTGAGTTCAAGGCCAGCCTGGTCTACAGAGTGAGTTTTAGGACAGCAGAGCTGTTACACAGAGAAATCAAAATAAAATAAAAGACAAAAGCATGAAGTTTTATTGTGTATTCCATTGTTACTGATACACAAACTAAATGCCATGTCCTGTCATTATTATTTACTTTAACCTTTGACTCCTCTATATACAAGTACTGAATGCAGGTGTGCAATAAAGAAACTAATGGATACCAAAAGAATGTGTTGGAAAGGACAGTCTTCTAACTTGTTCTCTATTGTGAAGTAATGACTTGGCTCAAACACTCATGATCCTAGGCACAAAGACTATTTCCTAGCATTTATTATGGGTTCTAAATGGCTTTACAGTAGTCTTGTTAAGATACATAAGCAATGTGGGCATGCTCACCGACACCTATAATCCCTGCACTTGGAAGGCTGAGGCAGGAGGATTGCCATGAGTTCCAGGCCACCCTAGACTACAAAATGGCACCCCGTCTCAAAACATACAAACAAACAAAAATACATAAGCAAGGAGAGTGCCAGTGTGGACAAGAAAAGAGGTATTCCTCCTGTCCTTCTGCACGTTCTTCTTTCTAATGGGTTCAATCCACCAATAAAGAGATTGGCTTGTTTTATAGGCAAACATTTTGTTTGACGTTTCGTATATTTAGATAATGAACTTCAGCCATTTTCTCCCCCATTTCCCGCCTTCATCCTGTCTTCCTGCTGAAGCCCTTCTCACCAAGACCTCCCCTCCCCACCCCCACACACATGCGCTCATGTTCCTGTCCTGACCTCCTTCAGTGATAAACATTGATATGGAGGTGTAAGCCAAGCTCCCCAGCTTGCTTTGGTCATGGTGTTTCATCACAGCAATAGAAACCCTGACTAAGACAAGTCGGTACCAGGTGTGTGGGGTTTTGCCGTAACAGACCTGACATGTTTTGGGGAGGATTGTGGAAGGACTTTGGGACTTTGAGCTGGAAAAGTCACTGCGTGTTGAGAGCTTGGCGAACTGTTCTGTGGGAGCTTAGATGAGAATGTTGAGAGCAGTGCGGAAGATGGAGGCCTGGCTTGGGAAGTTTCTGAGGGAAGCAAAGACTCCACGGGGCCATTGGTGTGAGGGATCTGTGGTGTCTGGTCAGCTGGGGCTGAAGAATCAGCTGTGGTTAACAAGAAACCGGAACCACTAAGGTAAAAGTTCTGCTTTGCTGGCACAATGGATGCTGGTCAGCTGGGGGCCGAAGAATCAGCCGTGGTTAAGAAGAGACCAGCATCACTGAGGTGAAATCTTCTGAGAAGTGTTTCCTCAGGGTCAGCACACAGAAGCTGTGTTCTAGAAGTGGCCAAAGTTGACCTCCTGTTGGCAGCTGACCCTGGTAGTGTAAGAGTCACCTAGCTGGTGCTTTTGAAGGCATGAAGGGGTCATGGGGAGCAGCCGAGGCCTGGCTCTGAGCGGACAGGAGAGACCATTGGAGTAGGTGCAGCCTGAGTAGCGGCTGAAGCCCCAACATTGAAGGGGTCATGCAGAGAAGGTGAGGCTTGGCACCACGAAGAGAGCCCAGGAGAGGCTATTGGTGAAAGTGCAGCCCAGTTACAGACTTCAGAGTCGTGGGAAGGCCGTCTGGAACAGCAGCAGCAGTAGAGTGGAGCCTGGCGGAGCTCAGAAGACAGCTGTGTGTGCTGCAGAGCAGCGAAGTGACCCAAGGCTCTGGAGGAGCCCAGGAGATGGCGAGTGAATCCCAGACATTGAACACTGAGTTATTTATACAGTTGGAGTTGAGTTTGCTTTGTTCAGATTGTGACTGTGCCCTGGTTCTTCCCTCTTGAAGTGAGAAAGTATTCAGTTAACCTTTTATTTTATAGGAGCCCACAGTTAAGAGACTTTGAATTTTTAAGAGAAATTTTGGATTTTTACAGAGACAACTTTTTAAATTAATTTTTTGTTTTGTCTTAAAGATTTATTTATTCATTATGTATACAGTATTCTGCCTGCACACCAGAAGAGAACACCAGATCTCATTATAGATGGTTGTGAGCCACCATGTGGTTGCTGGGAATTGAACTCAGGACCTCTAGAAGAGCAGCCAGTGCTCTTAATCTCTGAGCCATCTCTCCAGCTCGAGACTGAACTTTTACAAAGTATTTGAATTGGTAAAGACTGTGAGACTTTTAAATTTGTAGTATGTTTTATGTTTGTGGTATTTATTAATCTGAGATCTTGTTGATGAACCAGAAAAGGAAAGGTTATGTCTTTAAAAGTATTATTTATCAAGTTGGCAAGGTCGGTTGTGCTGACTAGTTTTATGTCGTCTTGACACAGGCTAGAGTCATCTGAGAAGAGGGAGCACCACTTGAGAAAATGCCTCCATAAAATGAGGCTGTAGGCAAGCCTATAGGGCATTTTCTTAATTAGTGATTGACGTGGGAGGACCCAGCCCATTGTGGTTGGTGGTCCTGGGTTCTATAAGAAAGCAGGCTGAGCAAGCCATGGAGAGCAAGCCAGTAAGCAGTACCCCTCTGTGACCTCTGCATCAGTTCCTGCCTCTAGGTTCCTGCCGAGTTTGAGTTCCTGCCCTGATTTCCTTCAATGATGAACAGTGATGTGGAAGCACAAACCAAATAATCCTTTTCTCTCCATGTTGCTCCAGTCATGGTGTTTCATCACAGCAATAGTAACCCTGGCTAAGGCAGTTGGCTTCTGAGTAGTCGTACGCTATGGCCCTAGAGAGCACATCTTGACTGGTAGGTAGTTATTGTAGCTTAAACGCTTCATAGTTAGGTAAGACTACTGTTAGCTTTTCTCCCCAGCACACCATGTAGCAGCTTCCGGCACTACAAGGGCTGGCTGATAGGAAGGAAGCATCCAGCTGGGCTCCAGTCTGATTTCTCTATGCCCTGTGACTAAAATGTGTTGTTTTCAGGAACCAAGTCTCACCATCAAGTTCTACTGAGCAACCAGGAGCAAGGGCAATAGCCTGTATTGTTTGTAGAAACTTTGGGACCTCCCTGGCCAACAATTTATAGGGAAATGTCCCACACCTGACTTGGAAATTTATTTGATAACCCATGGCTTCTGGGAGGAGCATTATCTATTCATGCAAGATATCTCCACTTAAAATGGATTTTTATTGTATTTTCAGTAAGCTCATAAAATAGGTTTCCTGTGGAGACCCAAATTACTCAAAGTCAGAGAATCTGACCTTGCTTTACCCAGGAGGGTTGCATAAGAGGATGATTTGACCACTGGCCTGGGTACCAGGTGTTTGGAAGGGTCTACACTTGGCTGTATCTAGCCAGGGGGTAGAGGTCTTTTGCCTCACCCCTTGGCATTATTATAAAAAGTCCTTTTGAATAAAGTTCTGGGCCGTTGGGTATTGATCAAGCTCCTCCCAAAGCTAAACTGTGTTTCTGTCTTTCTTCTTGTCAACTAGGTCCCTCTTTCTACCTATTTTCTTATCCCTCTCTCCTCAAGAGTACCCAGGGTAAAGTGGGGGCAGGTCCGCCATAGTTTCCATATCGTTTTTTCACACTGTAGTTTTTTTCCTAGTATTTTTTTACAATTTAATTTAATTTTACATATCAGCCACGGATTCCCTTGCTCTCCCCCTGCCCCCCCCCCGCACCTCCCCCCCAGCTCACCCCCCATTCCAATCTCCTCCAGGGCAAAGACTCCCCTGAGGATTGAGTTCAACCTGGTAAATTCAGTCCAGGCAGGTCCATTCACCTCCTCCTAGGCTGAGCCAAGTGTCCCTGTATAAGCCCGAGGTTCCAAACAGCCAGCTCATGCACTGAGGACAGGACCCGGTCCCACTGCCTGGATGCCTCCCAAGCAGATCAAGCTAATCAACTGTCTCACTTATCCAGAGGGCCTGGTCCAGTTGGGGGCTCCTCAGCTATTGGTTCATAGTTCATGTGTTTCCATTCGTTTGGCTATTTGTCCCTGTGTTTTTTCCAACCTTGATCTCAATAATTCTCGCTCATACAAACCCTCCTCTTTCTCACCAATTGGATTCCTGGAGCTCAACCTGGGGCCTGGCCGTGGATCTCGGTATCTGGTTCCCTCAGTCATTGGATGAGGTTTCTAGCATGACTATTTGGGTGTTTGGCCATCCCATCACCAGAGTAGGTCAGTTCGGGCTTTCTCTCGACCATTGCTAGTAGTCTATTGTGGGGGTATCTTTGTGGATTTCTGTGGACCTCTCTAGTACTTTGCTTCTTCCTATTCTCATGTGGTCTTCATTTATCATGGTCTCTTATTCCTTGTTTTCCCTCTCTGTTCTTGATCCAGCTGGGATCTCCCAGTCTCCTAAGCTCTCTTTCCCTCGACCCTTGCCCTTCATTACCCCCACTCATGTCCAGTTTGCTCATGTAGATCTCATCCATTTCTCTGTCATTGGGTGATCCCTGTGTCTTTCTTGGGGTCCTGTTTTCTAGGTAGCCTCCCTGGAATTGTGAGTAGCAGTCTAGTCATCTTTGTTTTACATCAAGTATCCTCCTATGAGTGAGTACATACCATGTTTGTCTTTCTGAGTCTGGGTTACCTTACTCAGGATGATTTTTTTTCTAGATCCATCCATTTGCCTGCAAACCTCATGATGCCATTGTTTTTCTCTGCTGAGTAGTATTCCATTGTGTATATGTACTACATTTTATTTATCCATTCTTCAGTTGAAGGGCATTTAGGTTGTTTCCAGGTTCTGGCTATTACAAACAATGCTAATATGAACATAGTTGAGCAAGTGCCCTTGTGGTATAATTGAGCATTCCTTTGGTATATGCCCAAGAGTGGTATAGCTGGATCTTGGGGGAGATTGATTCCCAATTTTCCAAGAAAGCACCATATTGATTTCCAAAGTGGTTGTACAAGCTTACATTCCCACCAGCAGTGGAGGAGTGTTCCCCTAGCTCCACATCCTCTCCAGCATAAAGTGTCTTCAGTGTTTTTGATCTTAGCCATTCTGACAGGCATAAGGTGGTATCTCAGAGTCATTTTGATTTGCATTTCCCTGATGATTAGGGATGTTGAGCAATTCCTTAAATGTCTTTCAGCCATTTGAGTTTCCTCTGTTGAGAATTCTCTGTTTAGTTCTAAAGCCCATTTCTTAATTGGACTGTTGGGCACTTTGATGTCTAATTTCTTGAGTTCTTTATATATACTGGATATCAGTCCTCTGTCAGATGTGGGGTTGGTGAAGACCTTTTCCCATTCTGTAGGCTGTCCCTTTGCCTTGTTGACCGTATGCTTTGCTCTACAAAAGCTTCTCAGTTTCAAGAGGTCCCATTGATTGATTGTTTCTCTCAGTGCCTGTGCTACTGGTGTTTTATTTAGAAAGTGATCTCCTATGCCAGTGCGTTCAAGACTATTTCCAACTTTCTCTTCTGTCAGGTTCAGAGTAGCTGAATTTATGTTGAGGTCTTTGATGCACTTGGACTTAAGTTTTGTGCATAGTGACAGATATGGATCTATTTGCAGCCTTCTACACGTTGATATCCAGTTATGCCAGCACCATTTGTTGAAGATGCTTTCTTTTTCCCATTGTACAGTTTTGGCTTCTTTGTCAAAAATTATATCTTCATAGGTGTGCGGATTAATGTCAGGGTCTTCAATTCGATTCCATTGCTCTACATGTCAGTTTTTATGCCAGTAACAAGCTGTTTTTATTACTGTAGCTCTATAGTAGAGCTTGAGGTCAGGGATCATGATGCCTCCAGAGGTTGTTTTATTATACAGGATTCTTTTGGCTATCCTGAGTTTTTTTGTTTTTCCATATGAAGTTGAGTATTATTCTTTCCAGGTCTGTGAAGAATTGTGTTGGTATTTTGATGGGGATTGCATTGAATCTGTAGATTGCTTTTGGTAAGATTGCCATTTTTACTATGTTAACCCTGCCTATCCATGAGCATGGTAGATCTTTCCATTTTCTGACATCTTCAATTTCTTTTTTCAGGGACTTAAAGTTCTTCTTCACTTGCTTGGTTAGTGTTACCCCAAGGTATTTTATATCATTTGTGGCTATTGTAAAGGGTGATATATCTCTGATTTCCTTCTCAGCCTGTTTGTCAATTGTATAAAGGAGAGCTACTGGTTTTTTTGAGTTGATCTTGTATCCTGCTATGTTGCTGAAGGTGTTTATAAGCTGTATCTGTTCCTTGGTTGAATCTTTGGGGTCACTCAAGTATACTATCATGTCATCTGCAAATAGGGAAAGCTTGACTTCTTCCTTTCCAATTTGTATCCCCTTAATCTCCTTATGTTGCCTTATTGCTCTGGCTAGAACTTCAAGTACTATATTGAATAAGTATGGGGAGAGCAGACAGCCTTGCCTCATTCCTGATTTTAGTGGCATCGCTTTGAGTTTCTCTCCATTTAATTTGATGTTGGCTGTTGGCTTGCTGACAATTGCCTTTATTATGTTTAGGTATGTTCCCTGTATTCCTGATTGCTCCAAGACCTTTATCATGAAGAGGTGTAGGATTTTGTCAAATACCTTTTCTGCATCTAGTGAGAGGATCATGTGGTTTTTTTTTTTCTTTGGGTTTGTTTATATGGTGTATTACATTGACAGACTTTTGTATGTTCAAAGTCCCTGGGATGAAGCCTACTTGATCATGGTGGATAATTGTTTTGATGTGTTCTTGGAGTCTGTTTGCCAGTATTTATATTGAGTATTTTTGCATCAATGTTCATGAGGGAGATCGGTCTGTAGTTCTCTTTCTTTGTTGTATCCTTGTTTGGTTTAGGAATCAGGGTAATTGTAACCTCATAGAAGGAGTTTGGTAATGTTCCTTCTGTTTCTATTATGTGGAACAATTTAGAGAGTATTGGTATTAACTCTTCTTTGAAGATCTGGTAGAATTCTGTGCTGAAACCATCTGGTCCTGGGCTTTTTTTTGGTTGGGAGACTTTTAATGACTGATTCTATTTCCTTAGGGGTTATTAAACTATTTAAATAGTTTATCTGGTCTTGATTTAACTTAGGTATGTAGTACCTATCCAGAAAATTATCCATTTCTTTTAGATTTTCCAGTTTTGTGGAGTAGAGGTTTTTGAAGTATGACCTGATAATTCTCTGGACTTCCTCATTGTCTGTTGTTACATCCCCCTTTTCATTTCTGATTTTGTTAATTTGGATGCTCTCTCTCTCTCTGTCTTTTGGTTAGTTTGGATAAGGGCTTGTCTATCTTGTTGATTTTCTCAAAGAACCAACTCTTTGTTTCATTAATTTTTTGTATTGTTCTCTTTGTTTCTATTTTATTGATTTCAGCTCTCAATTTGATAATTTCCCTCTTAGCACTGCTTTCATAGTGTCCCATAAGTTTGGGTATGTGGTGTCTTCATTTTCATTGATCTCTAGGAAGTTTTTAATTTCTTTAGTTCTTCCTTAACCCATTGGTGATTCAGTTGAGCATTGTTCAGTTTCCATGAGATTGTAGGTTTTCTGTAGTTTTTGTTGTTGTTGAAATCTAACTTTAAACCATGGTGGTCTGATAGAACACAGGAGGTTATTCCAATTGTTTTGTATCTGTTGAGATTTGCTTTGTGGCCAAGTATGTGGTGGATTTTAGAGAAGGTTCCATGGGGTGCTGAGAAGAAGGTATATTCTTTTTTTGTTAGGATGGAATATTCTGTAGATATCGATTAAGTCCATTTGAGTCATGACATCAGTTAATTCCTTTATTTCTCTGTTAAGTTTCTATTTGGGAGATCTGTCCAGTGGTGAAAGTGGGGTGTTGAAGTCTCCCACTATTAATGTGTGGAGTTTTATATGTGGTTTAAGCTTTAGTAATGTTTCTTTTACATATGTGGGTGCCCTTGTGTTTGGGGCATGAATGTTCAGAATTGAAACTTCATCTTGGTGAAGTATATAATGCCCTTCTTGATCTCTTTTGATTGATTTTAGTTTGAAGTTTATTTTGCTGGATATTAGGATGGCTACACCCGCTTGTTTGTTAAGACTGTTTGATTGGAAAGTCTTTTCCCAGCCTTTTATTCTTAGGTAGTGTCTATCTTTGAATTTGAGGTGTGTTTCTTGTATGCAGCAGAAAGATGGGTCCTGCTTTCATATCCATTCTGTAAGCCTGTGTCTTTTTATAGGTGAATCAAGTCCATTGATATTAAGGGATATTAATGACCAGTGATTGTTCATTCCTGTTATTTTTTTGGTTGTAGTGTGTACTTCTCTTCTTTGGGGTTTACTGCTGTGGCATTATCTTTTGCCTGTTTTCGAGGGTGTATCTGACTTCCTTAGGTTGAAATTTTCCTTCTAGTGCTTTCTGTAGGGCTGGGTTTGTGAATAAGTATTGTTTAAATCTGGCTTTGTCTTGGAATGTCTTGTTCACTCCGTCTATGATGATTGAAAGTTTTGCTGGGTATATTAGTCTAGGCTGGCATCCATGGTCTCAGTGTCTGCATTACATCTGTCCAGACTGGCTTTCAAAGTCTCCATTGAGATTTCGGGTATTATTCTGATGGGTTTGCCTTTATAAGTCACTTGGCCTTTTTCCTTTGCTGCTCTTAATATTCTTTCTTTATTCTGTACCTTTAGTTGTTTAATTATTATGTGGCGAGGGGACTTTTTGGGGGGTCTAGTCTGTTTGGTGTTCTATAGGCTTCTTGTATCTTCATAGGCATTTCCTTCTTTAAGTTGGGAAAGTTTTCTTCTATGATCTTGTTGAATATATTTTCTGTGCCTTTGAGTTGGTATTCTTCTCCTTCCTCTATCCCTATTATTCGTAGGTTTGGTCTTTTCATGGTGTCCCAAATTTCTTGGACATTTTGGGTCATGACTTTGTTGGCTTTAGTGTTTTCTTTGACTGATGAATCTATTTCTTCTACCGTATCTTCAACACCAGAGATCCTCTCTTCCATCTCTTGCATTCTGTTGGTTATACTTACATCTGAAGTTCCTGTTTGTCTACTCAGTTTTCTATCTCCAGCATTCCCTCTGTTTGTGTCTTCATTTTTTCAATTTCCCTTTTCAGGTCTTGGACTATTTCCTTCATCTGTTTCATTGCTTTTTCATGATTTTCCTTGAGGGCTTTATTGTTTTCTTCTGCTTTATTTGTCCTTTCCTCTAGTTTTTTATAGCGTTCTTCCCATTTTTTGACTTTTCCTCAATTTCATTTGTGATTCCTTCTATATGTCTCTACCTTCTTCGTGATGTTATTCATAAGGCTGATTTCTTCTGCTTCTTCCATTTTTTGATGTTCAGCTCTAGCTGTTGGTGGAGGGCTAGGTTCTGGTGATGCTGTATTGCTCTTTATTTTGTTGTATGTACTTGTGCCTTCATGTCTGCCCATCTCCTTGTGGATTCGTTCTTGGTCTTATCAGCACACTTGGTCCAGACAGAGCTGACAGATTCAGGAAGCCTCTCTCTCTTGTCCAGATGGGAGGTCCGGGGCAGGATGGGAGCTGGGGGCTGGTGTCTAAGTCTCAGGAAGTGGCTGGGGTCTCGGGCAGATGGGTATGGGGGCAGGGTATGGAGATTGCAGGGTCTTGGAGAAGGGAAGCCTTCCCGGTGGGGGTGGAGGGGATCCTGACCAATGGCCGGAACTGCGGCCAAGTTGGGCAGGTCTTCCCCTGGAATGGCTGGTGCCCAGGGATGGGATCTAGGCTGAATCCAGGCACTCACCTCTTGTCCAGATGAGAGGTCCGGGGCAGGATCACATTGTGGTTTTTATTACCCTTCCTGCCCTCCTCCTCTTCCATATCCTTGCCCTTCCCTCCCTGGTTAGCTTTTTCTACCTATTATTTTATTAATCATTTGTGTTTTCTTCTTTTGAGAACTCAAGTTCCACAGACAGTTTGTAGAACAGGTTGTTGGCTTTCTTGACGTTGAGCTTTTCAAGCTCTTTCTGTGGACATTAATCTTCTGTCCGATGTACTTGGGAAGGATTTCCCCCCATGCTATGGGCTGCCTTTGCACTCTGCTAACAGTGTCCTTCACAGAGTAGCAGCTTTCTGGCTTTGAGAGATCACACTTGTCTGTCTTTGGCCTTGTGTCCTGAGTTACTTTTCACGAACTCCTTATCTGTGCTTCCTTCCATCTTTAAGCACATCCCTCCCCTCTAGGGGCTTCAGAATCTCACTTCTAACACCAAGGTCTTTGATCCATTTGGAATTCATTTGCACAGTAGGATAGATGAGGGCCCACATTCATTCTTCTACATGGAGATAGCCGGTTTTCCCAGCACCATTTTCTTGAAGAAGCTATCTTTCCTTCAGTGTGTCTTTGTTACCACTTTGTCAGGTCGGGGGGGAGGGGGGGGGCTGTGATTGTGTGGACTTCTGCCTGCTGAGCCCTCTATCCCAATCCATGGACCTGTGTGTCTATTTGTGTGCTGGCATCATAATGTTCTTAT
This sequence comes from Peromyscus maniculatus bairdii, assembly GCF_049852395.1. Lineage (NCBI taxonomy): Eukaryota > Metazoa > Chordata > Mammalia > Rodentia > Cricetidae > Peromyscus > Peromyscus maniculatus. The sequence goes on from NC_134861.1 coordinate 96,285,556, forward strand.
CGCTACAGTTCTATGTTATAGCTTGGAGTCAGATGTTTTGATCCCTCCAGCAGTCATTATTTACAGGATAATGAAGCTTCTTGTGCTTCTATGTGCATTTTAAGATTTGTTTTATTTCTGTGAAGAATTGAGCTGGCACTTTGATTGGGACTGCATTGAACTTGTAGATTGCTTTTGGTAGGATGGACATTTTTGCAGTATAACTACCTATCCATGAGTGTCAAAGGCCTTTCTGTCTCCTGTGTCTTTTTCAATTTCTTTCTTCAGTGTTTTCAGGTTTGTGACTGGGACTCTTTGCCTTAGGTTCATTTCAAGGCATGTTTTTTAGGCTGTTGTGAACGGGTTGTTTCCTTGTTTGCATTCTCAGTGTGTTTGCCATTGGAATATCAAAAGAGGACTGGTTTTTAGACATTGGTTTTGTAACCTGCCACTCTGCTGAATTATCCTTCAGGTCTGGGAGTTTTCCAATGTTTAGGGTGTCTCAGGTATAGAATCATGGTCAACTACACATAAGGCTACTTTGGCTTCTTTCCAATTTGTATCTCATTTCTTTCTTTTATCTTACTGCTCTAGGTCTGGCTTCTGGCACTGTACTGAATAGGAGTGATGGCAGTGAGCACCCTTGTCATGCTGCTAATATTAGTGGAAACGCTAATGTTAGTGGAGTGTTTCTCATGGAGCATAATCTTGACTACAGATTTGCCATAAGTAGCCTTTATTAAGATGGGGAGTATTCCCTCCATTTCTAGTCTCTCTGGAGATTTTATCATGGAGGGATATTAGATTTTGTGATAGGAGTTTTCTATATTCATTGCAATGCTCATGTGATCCATCATTCAGACCATTTATATGACAAATTACATTTATTGATTTACTTATGTTGAATCATCACTGTGCACCTGGAATAAAGCTAGCTAGATCACAGTGAAGAACTTCTGGATGTGTTAAATTTAGTTTGCAAGTATCTTACTGAGAATTTTATGTTCATTAGGGAAACTGGTCTGTAATTTTTGTTTGATTTTAAATTTTAGGCTAACATACAAAATAATGAATGTCAGCATGATGTCATCCATGTGTCATTATAGTTTGGATATATTTGTTCCTCTCTTGCAAAATACATTTATAACTGGTTGTTATACAAGAAAGAAATGTATTTATTTCTGTTGAAATTCAGATTTTTTTCTTCCTCAAGGAAACACAACTAATAGGAAGGAGTGACTGAAAGCCAAATATAGCAACTAAAAATCTGAACACTTCTATCACTGTCTTACTTAAGTGTTGGAGCCCACTTACTTAAGTGTTGGAGCTCACTAGGTTTCCTAGTGAGATCGGAGCTTGCTTTACCAACAGGGTCACATAAGAGGATGATTGGACCACGGGCCTGGGTACCAGGTGTTTGGAAGCGTCTACACTTGGTTGTGTGTAGCGGGGGTGGGGAGTGGGGAGGTCTTATGCCTCAACCCTTGGCATTGTTATAAAAAGCCCTTTTGAATAAAGTTCTGGGCTGGTAAATAAGGATCCAGGTCCTGCTGTAGGATGTCTTTCTGTATGCTGTGAATATGTGTTGTTCTGATTGGTTAATAAAGCTATTTGGCCAATGCTGAGGCGGAATAAGGTTAGGCGGGACATTCCAACTGGAGAGAGAGGAAGAAGAAAGGCAGAGGTAGAGGAGATGCCAGCTGCCACCAAAGGAACAACAACATGCCAGCAGACCGGTAAGCCATGGAACACGTGGCAAAACATAGATTAATAGAAATGGGTTAAAGATGTCAGAGCTAGCTAGCAAGAGGCCTGCCATAGACCATACAGTTTGTAAATAATATTAAGCCTCTGAGTGATTATTTTATAAGCAGCTATGGGACTGTGGGGGCGAGTGGGACCAGAGAAATCTTCCAACTACAAGGCCCTCCTGAGGTTATCCTGTGTTTCACTCTCTCTCCCTCCCCTCTATATTTCCATCTAAATCTCCTACCCCTCACTCCTCAAGAGTACCTAGGTCAAGGTGGAGGCTGGTCCCCCACACTGATGTCTGGTTTTTAAGGTATTAAAACTAACAATCGTGTCAGTTATATTGTTCAAAGTAGACTTGTAGACTTTTAGAAACATAGTTTCCAAGGAAACTATTGGAGGCATTAACCGTGGGACCAGTAATCTAAAAGAAGTGCACTCTCTCCGCAAACAGGCTGTGAGCCACAGAATAGGCAGACGACATTCATGTCATCACAGCATAAAACCACTTTGTACAGCTTAAAAGTATTGAGATTTTTTTTATTCTTGTGTGTGTGCATGCATGCATGTGGTGTGTGTGTGTGTGTGTGTGTGTGTGTGTGTGTGTGTGTGTGTGTATCCTGATAAATTTCATTATTTGCTTACAGGAACATTAGTGAGGGCTTATTCAGAGAAGTATGGCCACCTTACCAGCAGTTACTATACTAAAGAAAATGTTTTCTCTTTACTTGCAACTTCTCTTGAAAACTTGGAAGATTTTTTCACTGGAAAAAAACAGAATTGGAAATTCTTCCCTGTCACTGAGGCATGGCATCAATAGAGTGGAGTTAAGAAGCTGCTGCCCTTCAGCAAGAATCGTGTCTGTAACTCTCAAGTCTTTGTACTACATCTTTATGTATTCACTGATTTATTTTGATCATCGATGCTACTTACTTGATGACTGGGCTTGGGTTCACAATGCTTATCTTGATACTGGGATGAGCAGGTTCATATGCCTGTCTTACTAAATACCAGGATGAACAAGTTCATAAAGCCTGTCTTACTAAACACCAGGGTGAGCAAGTTCATAACATCTGTCTTACTTGATACTGGAATGAGCAGGTTCATAATGCCTGTATTCACTAGATACCAAGATGAGTGGGTACATAAATGCCTGTCTTAGTTGATAACTGGGATGAGTGGATCATGATGTCCATCTTACTTGATACCAGGATGAGTGGGTCCATAATGCATTATCTTACCCATAATCTTAAAATCCTAGAGTGAATGTCAATACATCCAGAGTTGTTCAAAACAAGAACAAAATGCCAGGCCTGTTGGCATTATTTTATGCATGCCTTTAATCCCAGCACTGTGGAGGCAGAAGCAGGTGGATCTTTGTGAATTATAGGCTGGCCTACACAGCGAATTCAAGAACAGCCGGAGCCACCATGTGTGGAACTCAAACCTGGGTCATATTCGAGAGTAACAAGTGCTCTTAATGTCTAAGCTGTCTGTCTCTCCAGCCCCTGGGTTTGGTTCTCATAAGAGTGGTAGTTTAGATGCAAGGTTAGTGGCTACTGAGAAAAGAAGTAAACAGAACATTTTATTCCCGCAGCAGAGGCTGGCTCTTTTTTCAAATGCCTGAGTTTCAAGGGAGCATTAGAAAGCATACAAAGGGTAAAGAAAATATGACCCAATCAAAAAAAATTAGTAATCTTCAGAAATTAACCCTAAAGAAATACAGACCTCTCAGTTACCTAACAAAGAATTCAAAATAACCCTTGTGATGGTGTTTAGTGAGTTCATAGGGAGCACCGATGATCAAGATGAAATCAGAAAAATAAGATCTGACGATGTAGCTCAGTTGATAGAATGTGATCTAGCACACATAGAAGCCTGGGTTCCATCCCCAGCATCACACAGACTGGGCATGGTGGTATGTTCCTATAACCCCACCACTCAGGAGGCACAGGAAAGATCAGAAGTTCAAGGTCACTCTCAGAAATGTAGAGAACGCAAGGTCAGCCTGGAACACAAGAAGCCCTATCTAAATAAAGCCAGGCATGGTGGCACACACCTCTAATCTAGCACTCCAGAGGTAGAGTTCAAGGCTGGCCTGGTCTAAGAATGAGTTACAGAATAGTCAGGACCCTGTCTCAAAAAAACAAAACCAACAGCAACAAAAAAGCTATAGAGAAAGGAGGGAGAGGAGAAAGTTCTATCTTCAGCAATAGGGTTTTATTATCAGGTTCTTGTGGGTACCCTAAGAGCAATGGCAATGATGCGGGTCTGGACCTTCCTAACAACTTGGCAGGGGTGGCCAAATAATTGGGCACGAGGCTTTCTGTTTGCTCAGCGTTGGGAAGAGCATTATCCCTGTGTATAGAGAAACTCCAATTAGTAGGCTTCCATGTTGCTTTTTCAAACATCGTTAATGTTGTTTATTTTTCCCTCCACCCCTCCTCTGCCTTACTCTCCTGTCTCTCTCCCTTAATAACTCCCCATCATTCCCTTCCCCCCATTATTCTACCTGACAAGATGTGCTTGTTCATGCAATAGTGCCATGGGTATTACAGGGGTAGCCAACGGTTTCTAACTAAACTTAAAGCCTGCTCCGCAGGAGGGAACTCACATCCGGTACTGTAAACCTGACCCAAAATCCATGGCTAGAGAGATCTTAGGCCCTGCTATGATAACTTTGCTAAAAGGATGCAATTTCAAACTGCCTTCTAAAGGCTTTCCTTATACTCATCAGAGAAGTTTCCCTGCACAGAGAGTGATAGTTACTAGAGACAACCAGGGAACGTATAGAGAATGTGCGAGACTATGGAGTGCTCTGCCCTCACCTTGACATCTATATCACACCCCTTTACCCTCCCTCAAGGCTCAAGGGCCATCCAGGAGGAGGGGCAGAAAGACTGCAAGAACCAGAGTCGACTTGCTGTGAACCATCTTCCAGACACGACAGAGACACCACACCCATGAACTCCTAGCAGGTGTGGTTGCTGGCACAAGATCTGCACGAGATCAAGCCAGTCAGTGTTCTGGCGTAAGATCCCACCCCTACCCAAGGAGATAATGGCACTTAAGGCCTGGCTGCTCCAGGAAGGAGAGTCCTTTTTCTTCAGTAGTCCATGGTCTACTCCATGGTCCCATGCTCCAGGAGGGCACCCATGAGAATATGGGTAGCTCTGATTAGACTTGGTGGGGTTTGCTGCTGTTGTTTGTTTTTTGGACATAAGTTGTAGGCAGAATGTGGGGGGTAGCCTGAGAGGAGTTGGAACAGGGAATATTATTGTACATAATCTAAATACATTGTATTCACATATAAAATTACCATAGAATACATTTTAAAATGTGGCTTTAAAACCTTTGTTCAAGAGCTGGAGAGTGGGTCTGGCAGTCAGGAGCACTGGTTACTTGTAGTCGGAAGGTTTCTCTGGTCCTTCCCAGCCCTGAGGTCCCACAGCCACTTATAAAATAATCACTGAGAGGCTTAATATAATTTACAAACTGTATGGTCTATGGCAGGCTTCTTGCTAGCTAGCTCTTATAACTTAACCCATCTATTAATCAATGTTTTGCCATTAATCAATGGCTTCACCAGTCTGCTGGCATCTTGCTTCTCCTTCAGTGGCAGCTGGTGTCTCTCCAGACTCCGCCTTTCTCTTTCCTGTCTCCCTCTTTGGATTTCCCACCTGCCTCTAAGCTGCCTTGCTATAGACCAAAGCAGCTTATTAGCTAATCAGAGCAACATATATTCATAACATACAGAAAGACATCCCACAGAAGCTACTCCTGCAGAAAACCAGGGTTCAATTCCAAGCACCCACATCCTGTCTCTACCTTAACTCCCAGAGGAACTGATGCTCTCTTCTGGCTTCCTGAGGCACCAGGGACATATGTGCTGCACAAACATACATGCAGGTAAAACACACACACACAAATATTTTATAAAATGAAACCTTCACTCAAGTTATTTTGCAATGCTCTCTTTATTTTTCTACAAGCAGTTTTAAGAGATTCAAAACATGTGCCTGGAAATATTATGTAATTAAAGCTCTTCCAGCTGCAGAAGGTACTTTCCTCTCAAACTAATGAGGAACTACAATGCCTTCACATCTCATCTTTTCTCAAGAAGGTATTCTATGATTTATGCTGGAAAGCTTTTGGTAAAAAAAAAATTAAAAAGATACACGTTCATTACCTATCACAGCAGCACCAAAGAATAGAAACCTAACATAACCTATGTCTGAGGGAAGACGTGACACATGTGACAGGCCTAGAAGGTCCTGAGAGCCAACCACAAGCCACTGTGTGTTACTGTGAACCACAGGGAGACACTCAGATGTCACCTTTCTGCACACAAATTCTCCAGGATGCTTTTACAAGGAAGAGATGTGACAAGCTATTCTCAGGGACTACGCCACTTTTTAAACAAAGATACCCTAGAACTACCATAAGCATAGTGTGCCTTGATCCTGGGACCTGGGACCTGGCCACAAGAAAATGAAAGGACAAGCACACAAACATACATACAGAAAAACCGGGGTCTCATGGAACCGTATGTGAGCAGTCGGTAACCTCCATGAGTTTACTACATGCAGAGAAGGGGAGGACTTAGCTGGTCTCCGAAACTGGTCTCTGGAGGTAGCAACTTTGGGCTGTAAACAAATAAGAGGAGGAAGGTGCACATAGGATACCATTTTTGGACACACTGATCAATACTCCATAAACATGTGTACTTGGACTAGAGGAAGAAGAGGGCTTTGCCAATTTCCCTTGGGTCTGTGGCCTTGGTCCTTGTTGTGGTTGTGCCCATGTCAATAATACACATTCACTCAGGATGTGGTCATGTCTGTCTGTTTCTCTCTGTGTTTCTGTCTGTCTGTCTGTCTGTCTGTCTGTCTCTCTCTCTCTCTCTGTGTGTGTGTGTGTGTGTGTATTAGAACATTCTTTCCTGTAGGAAGCTCCTTAAGTAGGAAGGAAAATAACTCAAAGTAGTTTCAGGAAGTCCCTGAAACCGACCAGATTCACTAGTGCTCTCCGTGCCAGAGTCGACAAGCCAAGAATGCAAAGAAGACTAAGACCAGACTGCCTGCCTGGAAGAGGTTTAGCCCAACTGAGTCCCTTGGAAAGGATGCTCTCCAGCCTGCTGAGCTGCCTACAGCCTGTGCAGTGTGCTGCAGGTTCACAGCTTTTGTGAGCTGTCAACCATGCTGGGGTGGGCTTAGGTGATGCAGTTGTCTCTGAGTCGTTTCTGGACCTTCACCCATATTCCTGTAAGTAACCCAATAAAACTCATGGTTCTCCAAGTTGGACTTGGGTGGTTCTGTACTTTGGTCTGCTGTGGGCTCCCCATCTGGGGTGAGTAGACATGTGTGCTGAGTCAATAGTGTGTACGTATGCATATGTATGTGTGTGGGCACGTGCCTGCCATGATGAATGGATGGAGGTCAAAGGACAACTTATAAGAATCAGTTCTCATCTGTTTCCATGTGAGTCCTAGGGAATGGATTTAGGTTATTAGGCTTGGCAGCAAGAACCTTTATCAACTGAACCACCTCATTGGTCTGGTGCCATGCTTTGAATTAAAATAGCAGGTCACATGACTTGAATACACACACACACACACACACACACACACACACACACACACACACACAAACTCTCAAGATCTTACTCTGTACCCCAGGCTGGCCTAAAACTCACAATCCTCCTGCCTCAGCCTCCAGCGCCTCCTGCATATTGGAATGGCAGGTGTACAGACCATACCTGATTTCAAAACAGATTTTCTGAAAAATTCAATAGTTCTGGTTCCCGCAAAGGTCAACAGTCAGCTAAACACTGTCTTCTACACCTTGATTATAGTGGGGCAGCAGGGTGCGTGCTCACAGCCACGGCTAACTCTGGAGGAATCCTCACCTTGTTCCAGGCAGTTCATTCAGTCCCAGGACACCACTATGAACTAGCTGTCATTACCACCACTTTGCACATAGACTTGGAGAAAAAGTCACCTAGCTCCAAGTCACACTACCATATACCCAAGCCTCCCGAGTCACACTACCATATACCCAAGCCTCCCGAGTCACACTACCATGTACCCAAGCCTCCCGAGTCACACTACTATATACCCAAGCCTCCCGAGTCACACTACCATATACCCAAGCCTCCCGAGTCACACTACCATATACCCAAGCCTCCCGAGTCACACTACCATGTACCCAAGCCTCACATAGACTCTACCGCTGTGTTACACACCAGCTCAAGGCTGAGAGTCTCAATACCACTACATCACAGAACCTTCTATGAAGCCAAGCGATGAGAAGGTCCTAAGGTCTCTGATGAATCACCTTTAAAAAAAAAAACAGTGCTTAACTATAACGTTGGTATCCAAATATGCTTTATTGTACGCAAATTCTAGAAAACTTGGTTCATACAAATTCAGTTCTTTCCTGTCAATCCCTCATTTCCCCAGCCACTCTGCAAATGGGTTTTCCTCACAATGAGGCCATCTTTGTCCCTTCATGTCCCTTTCAGGCTCCTGGGCTACACCGGCTCCATTGTAGAAAGAATATTAGCCAGGAGGAAAATGACAATTTTTTTTTTCAGGAGAACAAAAACAGAGTAAGTCTTACTTTAAGGTACCACACGATAAAAAGTTAAAAAAAAAAATAAAGTGCCACATGAGAATAATAAGTGATACTTTACCAAAAATTGGTAAGTGCAGAGTTACTGAAACGAAATCTATCGTTTCCTTAACCAGATGAAAAAATGTGCGGTTTCTCGTGTTTTAAGAGAACTTCCCTCTCACCGTCTTTCTGAGAGCTCCTTTGGGATCTCAAAGACTCACATCCAAGTGTTTCTTCAGGATGCTGCCTCTCACGAGGACTGTCCTCTTCCCCCACGCGTCCTATCAGCACGGAATAATCGACACAACATGACAACTCCAGGTGCGTTTTCATCTACTTACAGGGAGGGCTGCTGTATGCGACACACAGAACAAGTGCAGCAGGAACCCGGGCGTTCCGCCAGAGTGTCCGCCGAGCCATGTCCAGAAACACTGGCCCCGTCACCCACAGGCCCTGCTGTGTCTACTTGGACACCGTGACAGGACCAGAGACCTTCATCCCTGCAGATGCCGGAAACAGGTTCAGATTCAGCACCACAGTGGGTCACTTGGGTTGAAGTGGTCTTCTCAAGCTGACTTTCTTTTGCCGTAGTGAAGCCTGGACTTCCTCGTGAGCATTCTCGTGACATTTCATCTTTGCTAGGCGCGTCGCTTCATACTCCTTTTCGAGTTTCGCGGCTAAAAGATAAAGCAGACGAAGCTGTCTGAGTGGCCCTTTCACCCGACACCCTCTCAAAACCTGAGTCCCACGCAGCAGGAAGACACTGTTGTTGAATTAACGGCTAGACGGGGAGCATGGGCGTGGCTAACAAACTTAGAAGTTCTGCGGTCACTAGCAAATGATAAACCCCTAACTGATTAAAGCAGATCTTAAACAAAAGCCAAGAACCTCACCTTGTGCTGAAGGGAACAGGCCCTCTTTGTTGGTTTGGTATACTGTGGCCAGCTTTACAGGGCTGCCAAAGGCAATTTCTCCCAAGAATGGCAACTTGATGTTCACTAAGTTTGAGTACCAGGTCTTTGTGAGCTCTGCAAGGTCCCATGGTTCCTGTCTGAGGCAAAATTTCATGAACTTATTCAATCGGTTTTTACTGAGTGCGCTGTGTGAAATACAGACAGCTGGCTACCTTCACCTCCAGTTTGGTTTTTGGAGGATTTTTCACAGTTACAACCCTAACAAGGAAAAAAAAAAAAAAAACCCTACAAATTATCATAGACATTGGTAAAAGACCGGAAATTATGCCAGGGTTGGTTCACAGTGCAGCAACCTATAATGCTAACCAATCCACGAATGAGATTGTAAACAGGAACTATTGGCTACAATGTCTTTTTTTTTTTTTTTTTTTGGACACAGGGTCTCACTGTGACACCCTGGCTAGCCTTGAACCTCTATGTAGACCAGGCTGACCTCAAATTCACAGAGATCTGTTTGATCCTGCCTCCCAAGTAGCTGGGTTTAAAGGTATGCGCCACCATACCCACCTACAATATCTTTTGTAGGTCAAATAACATCGTGAGTTAGGTATGGCAGGGCACCCTTGCAGTCCTGACAGTGGAGAGACACAACCATAATCCTAGTACTCAGGAGGCAGAGGCAGGAGGATGGTGAGGTTGAGGACAACCTAGAATGTATTTTAAGTTCCAGAGTACAATACTTATACACAAACAATAAAGCCAAAGAACATACATAAAGAGCATTACATGTTGAGCAGGTATGTAGCATATACAAAGACTTTTCACATATAATCTGGAGAAATAGATGAAGCTACGAACTACATTAAAAAGGATTGCTATGAACCTTAATTTTGCTTAATTCTGAAAGACAAATATCAGCTACATGTTTCTCATCTGCAGTCCATATTCCTTCAGCCCCATTTCCTTTAATCTGAACGGGGGAAATGGTATGTGGGATACGTCACCCTTTGATTTTTCTCCTCTAGTTTCAAAGCTACGTCATGCAATTTTAGGGAGTGACGTAACAGTGTAAAATTATTATAGAAGTAGTTGAAAAAAATCACAAAGATGCGTTTATAAAAATGCTCACGCACCTTTAAAAAGACAGGCTTTGAGATGTCTCAGCCGGTAAGAGGGCTTTTCCCACAAGGTCGATGACCCAGACTTGATCCCGGGATCCCTAGTGACTAGAGAACGGACTCCCACAAGTTGTCTTCTGACTTCCCACGCACGTGCTGTGGCATGTGTGTTGGTTGGTTGGTTGGTTGGGTTTGGTGTGTTTTTATGTCTTATTTCTTTTTTTCTTTGTTGTTATTGTTTTCCTAAATTGCCCAGGCAGGTCTTTAATTTATAATCCTCCTGCCTCAGCCTCATAAGTGGCTGGGATTACAGACCTGTGCTACTGACCTGGCTTAAATTACACTTGTAGTGATATTTACTTGAATGGTACTTTATGTAACCCGAGATCTAAACACACATGACTGACAAAACTAAGCTGAATGCAATGGATCGGAACCTCCCTGTGGCTCTGGTTACGCAGCTCTTTCATCCACAATGACACCTTAGAACATTATTTTAAAAAAGAAAACTTTGCTTGACTCATAATGGTAAATGTTGTAAACCAAAGAGAGGGGTTAAAAAGTAAAAGCCAAGCATATTGTGCATGCCTTTTAAACCCCAGCACCTGGAAGGCAGAGGCAGAAGCCAGCCTGATCTGCACAGCTGAACAGCTCATTTAGGCCAGCTAAGCTCACATAGCAAGACTGTCTCAAAAACCCTGTAAAACAAAATGCAGCTCTCTAAGGCAATATACCACAATATACCACAGCACCACAGAGTGTGACTACTGTGTGGTGGTAGCAACATGTATTCATAACGTGTCCTCTGTATCCCAGGCAACCAAGTAGGTCTTAGACGTGCATCAGTTCATTTGCAAGCCCCACCACAATAGATAGGCATGCATTGTGTTACAGATGTGGGAGATAAGGCTAAGACACAGTGTGCAGAGGGAGCCAGGCTTGGAGCCCAGGACTTCAGACTGAAAGTCCATGTTGACATTGGCAGGCAGGCAGGACAGGAAGCTAAGCAGACCCTTTGCACCAGCCAAATGCTCCTATATAGGTGTTATTAGTACATTTGTATACTCTAAAATGTGCTTTGCCTGGCAATGTGGCACACGCCTTTTTAAAAAAAAAATAATTTAATTTAATGTGCATTGGTGTGAGGGTGTCAGATCCCCTGGAATTGGAGTCTGAGACAGTTGTGAGCTGCCATGTGGGTACAGGGAATTGAACCCAGGTCCTCTGAAAGAGCAGGCAGTGCTCTTAACCTCTGAGCCATCTCTTCAGCCCCTGGCACACGCCTTTAATCCCAGCACTTGGGAGGCAGAGGCAGGCTGATCTCAGTGAGTTCAAGGCAAGCCTGGTCTACAAATCAAGTTCCAGGACAGCTAGGACTGTTACACAGTGTAACCCTGACTCAAAACAAAACAAAACAAAAGTGGTTTTTTTTTCTGTTTTGTTTTGTTTTGAGACAGGGTTTCTCTGTGTACTTTTGGAGCCTGTCCTAGAACTCACTCTGTAGACCAGGCTGGCCTGGAACTCACAGAGATCCACCTGCCTCTGCCTCCCGAGTGCTGGGATTAAAGACATGTGTCAACACCTCCTGGCAAAGATGTGTTTTAAGATGGCAGCAGTTGTTGCCAGGCAGTGGTGGCACACGCCTTTAATCCCAGCACTCCAGAGGCCAAGCCAGGCAGATCTCCATGAGTTCAAGTCCAGCCTGGGCTACAGAGTGAATTCCAGGAAAGGCACAAAGCTACACAGAGGAAACCCTGTCTCAAAAAAACATTTAAAGAAAGACAGAAAGAAAGAAAGAAAGAAAGAAAGAAAGAAAGAGAGAGAGAGAGAGAGAGAGAGAGAGAGAGAGAGAAAGAAAGAAAGAAAGAAAGAAAGAAAGAAAGAAAGAAAGAAAGAAAGAGAGGAGAGAGAATTGGCAGCAGTGAAGGTGTTTATGAATTACTAAAACCAAAAAAAAAAACCAGACATATAAACATGTATATAGAGAGAAACCCACTTAAAGATTAAAATGTTTTTAAATAAGGTAACGCAGCCTGCCCCAGAACATCATACAGCACAGGACCGTGGTGTGATCAACCTGGAAACCTTTGTTTTCTCATTTCCAAGTCTTACTTTGGTGTGAACACTAAATAGCACCGTGTTAGCTGCCACTGTGATGCCCTTGACACAGTGGCCTAAGGTGGGAATCTCAGTTGAGCGATTTCCAAGACCACAAGGCCTGCGGCCTCATCTGTGCAGGCTTGTCTTGACTAATAACATGGGAGGGCCCAGCCCACTGTGGGCTGCACGAGCCCACGAGCTAGCCAGCAAGCAGTGTTCCTCCAAGGCTTCTGCTCCTGCCTTGAGTTTCTGCTCTGATTTCCCTCAGTGATGAACTGTCATGTGAAAGTGTCCTGGAAATGAGGCCAAATAAATCCTTCCCTCCCCTGTATGCATGTTCTAATTTTTCGGATTATTTATATAGGTTTTTGCTTGCATATATGTATGTGCATCAGTGTATGCTTTATGCCCATTGAGTCCAGAAGAGGGTGAGAGATCCCCTGGATTTGGAGTTAGAGACTTGTGAGCCTCCATGTGGGTATTAGGAACCCAGGCCGGGTCCTTGGAAAGGCAGCAGGTGCTCTTAACCCATGAGACAGCTCTCTAGCCCCATGTGTGTATTTTTATAAAAGTGGAATTTGGGAAGGTGGAAAGGGGGATCGTCCATTAAGAACATAACTGCTTTTTCAAAGGACCGAGTTTGGGTTCCTAGCATCTACAGGCGGCAACTCATAACCCCCTGTAACTCCAGTTCCAAGGGTCAACACCGTCTTCTGGCCTCCATGAGCACCTGCTCAAACGTAGCGCACATACAGGAAGGCCTGTACAAACATGAAAACAAATCATCTTTCAAGTAACCGTTTAGAAACAAAAATTGAGACACTTTAAAATGCTTCCATATACTCCACTAACTTGCTGCGAACAGAAGAGTGCCTAGCCGGTCACAAACTCCAGCCATACTACCGTATTGTGTGTGTGTGTGTGTGTGTGTGTGTGTGTGTGTGTGTGTGTGTGTGTGTGTGTGTACTTACACTTTATAACAGCTGCCCTTCAAAATGGTTTGCACTGTGTTCCTTCTTGGCAAGCCGTACGCCATGGTGGATGATCACAATCTTTTCCTTACGTAGGAGCCTGATGTACCCGTCTCCGATGCTTTGTTCACTTTGCCTGAAAGAACAGCAACATCCCTAACTTAACAACCCTCATGTGAATGTTTTTTATGGCCAAATAATCAAAAGGTCGTCACAAAACATTTAGGGGTGTCAGGAAGCACTTTGGTAAACATTCGCTGCATCTGAACCGTGAACATACGTAAGCTAGCTCTGTTCGTTTTCGGGAAGCCGCTCTGTCAGTTCGGTCACCATCTAAGGTAAAGCCAGGCGAGGGTCGTCCTGTGCGAGGTTGCAGTTGGCAGCCCTGCGCCCTGGCACGATAGGCGGACGCTGCCTGCGCCTGAGTCTCGCAGCTGCGCGCCCTTGGGGCTGTCATAGAGACAGTGACCCTGCAGCTCTCCGCCTAGGCATCGCCAGGCATGCACTGGCTGCCGCAGGCCACCGCCCTTCCCAGGGTGCAGTTCCAGCCAGACCCGGCTGGGGTGGAGCAGGGAGCGCCCTCCTCGCCCTCCCACGCCCGTGCCGCTCCCCGTCCCGGTCCCGGCCCCTCTGTACCCGGCTGGAGGTCGGCCGCGGCCCCGCGACCCAGGGCAGCACGCGCTAGGCGCACATGGCCGCGCACTCGCAGCCGCCCCGCCGCGGACACGCGCCTGCCCGCTTGCTCGTGCGCCTGCCTGCTCGTGCGTGCGCCTGCTTGCTTGCTCATGCACCCCGCTTGCCCCCGTGCCCGCCCTGCGTCACCCACCGCCAATAAAGGGCTTTGTGTGCTCGCGGGGTGCTCAGACCCAACCCGTCCCGCGGTGGGAGTCACACCTCATGAGTGGGTGACAGCCCCTGTCGACGCCCACGGAGGTCCAGACTCGGGCGACAGCTTCTACAAAGAGCAGATAGAATTGTGTGGACCGTCATCACAACAGTGACCGTGGGGTTCCATCCGGTTGCTTCCTAGGACCCCAAGCAAATGGTGGCACTCGAGGGGGGGGGGTTGCTAGAGCCGCTCCTTGCTAGGGCCAGGACCTTCCCAGCGTCCCTTCTCCGAACCTCAATGACTTCATAAAGCAAAGAAAATGTGTGTAGATTTCGTGGGTTGTGAGGATTAAAGATAATGCTTGAGAGTCTCTGACCCACGGAAGGGCCAGATTCTATCACTGTGAGTTTAGTGACGACTCCATGAAATAGGCAAAGGGTTCCGACTGAGAGAGGAATGGGCACTCGGTACGTAGCGGGTTCCAGGGCCAGCTGGAGAGGTTAAACACAGTAATCTCTCTACCTGTCACACTTCTTTCCTGCTTTGTTTTGTTGACCCAGTCCAGAATGACCCGGAACCACTATGTAGCCCAGGGTGGCTTCAAACCTGCAGCTCATCAGGCTTGGCAGCAAGCCTTTATCCCTGAGCCATCTCTGCAGTCCAACCTATTTTTATAATTAAGATTAATACTAGCCGGGCGGTGGTGGCGCATGCCTTTAACCCCAGCACTCGGGAGGCAGAGCCAGGCAGATCTCTGTAAGTTCCAGGCCAGCCTGGTCTACAGAGTGAGATCCAGGACAGGCACCAAAACTACACAAAGAAACCCTGTGTGTGTGTGTGGGGGGGGGGGACCCTAAATACTTGGCTGGCAGGGGAGATATCATGATTACAAAGGTGATTTTCCCAGGATGAGGCTTATCAGTTGCACTCTGGATGTGCTGACCCTCGCAAGTTCCCCAAATGTGAGAAACTTGTCTGCGTAGTTTGTGGTAGTGGGGGACTATGTTTTCACTTTTGTCTGAACTAAAAATGGAGGAGGAAGATTCAGATAACAATGAGCAGAAAACACATTTTTTACAGACATTTGCCCTATGATGATCTTGCAAACTCTCATCCAGAGCCATTTATAATCTTTAAATATCAACAAAGAGCATATCACACCCCCACACCCCCACAGTTACAGGAAAAATAAAACTAGACATTCAAGGAGGTGGAAGAAGGCTGTCCAAAAGATCTACAAATAAAGACCCATTTCTGAATTGTCTTTAGAAATACCGAGTTTTAACTGTCATATAGAACTCTCATCCAGTGACTGCTGGAAGCAGATGCAGAGATCCACGGCCAAGCCCCAGGTGGAGCTCTAGGAGTCCAATCGACAAGACAGAGGAGAAATTATATGAGCAAGAGATACCAAAACCATGATTGGAAAAAGCACAGGGACAAATAGCCAAACTCGTGGAAATGCATGAACTGTGAACCAATGGCTGAGTAGCCCCCAACTGGATCAGGCCCTCTGGATAAGTGAGACAGTTGTTTAGTTTGAACTGTGTAGGAGGCCTCCAGGGAGTGGAACCAGGACCTGTCCTTAGTGTATGAGCTGGCTTTTTGGAACCTAGTGCCTATGCTGAGACACTTTGCTCAGTCTTGGTGTAAAGAGGAGGGGACTGGACCTGCCTCAGCTGATTGTGCCAGGCTCTGCTGACTCCCCAGGGGAGACCTTGCCTTGGAGGAGGTGGGAATGGAGGGTGTATTGCGGGGAGGGGGAAGGTGCCAGTGGGGAGGGGGGACGACAGGGGAATCTGTGGCTGATATGTAAAATTAAATTAATTATAAAATAAAAATATTTAAAAAAAATACCAAATTCAGGCTGGAGAAATATCTCAATGATAAAGAGCACCTGTTGCTCTTCAGAAGACCCAGATTCAGTTCCCAGAACCTACATGGTGCTAACAACGATCTGTAACTCCCGTTTCTGAGTGTCTGACACCCTCTTCTGGACTCTGAGGGCATGCACATACATGGTGCACAAACATGCATGTAGAAAAAATACCCTAACACATGAAGTAAAAATAAATCTTAAGGGCCGGAGAGATGGCTCAGCAGGTAAGAGCTCTGCCTACTCTTCCAAAGGACACAGATTCAAATCCCAGCACCCACATGGCCACTCACAGCCCTCTGTAACTGCAGTCCCAAGAGATCTGACGCCCTCATCTGACCTCGGCAGACACTACACACACACACACACACACACACACACACACACACACACACACACACACACGGTACACAGACATAGATACATGCAAGGGAAAAACACCGTACACATGAAAATAAAAAATACTGTTTAAAGAAAGGAAAGGAAATACCAATTTCTAGCAGGAAGGGGCATAGGGGCAGTAAGAAAAGATAATGAACTAGAACAAAGTGTAAGGATACGCATGTGAAGATCCTGGGATGAACCCCACTATTTTGTATGCTAACTTAAAAATAAATTACCCAAATCTACCTCTCTTTTCTTCCCCTCTTCCTCCCTCCCCTGTGCCTCTTGTTTATGCCATCTTCACCTCCAGCTCGGTCTCAGCCTCTCCCCATCTTGCTGGTCCCTCTCCTTTATCTTCCAGTTAGCAGGCGTAGTTTTAATGGTTTAAGTGAGAGTTGCTGCCACCTAGTGTTCAAATGAAGATGCGAAGAGGCCCGCGGAAGAGATAGATGAGCGCCGCTCAAACAGCAAATTCAGCACCTGTGACAGCGTTGGCCATGCGTTAGAGGCTGTTCAACAGAGTGCACCTAACGAGGCATTTAATCACCACATGGTTGGTGACATTAATAATTTTATGGCATTTTAATATTTATTTGTATTCTTTTTAAGTAACCGTGTGTGTGTGTGTGTGTGTGTGTGTGTGTGTGTGTGTGTGTGTGTGTGTGTGTTTATGTAAGTTCAGGTGCCTTAGTTATCGGGGCCCCTTGGCTTGGTTAACACTGATCTGCCCAGTGTGGGTGCTGGGAACTCCATCCTTCTTAAGAGCATTGTGTGTTCTGAACTGCCAAGCCCCTTGTAATGACATTTTAGAGAAGAAAACGCAGGCATTTCTAGCATGGATAATATCCAATGCCACAGAGCTTGAACCCAGACAACCTGATTCTGATCTTTGTTCTTTCTCCGCTGTACCACATTACACATTCTCCCAGATGGTTCTCTGGGCACTGTTTCCATCTATTGTAAGTACTGTTCCAACTGCCCTTTTCCGTTGTAGAGAGATTTCCTCCTGTGTGTGTACGTTCATCCTAATTTAAAAGACATTTTAGTTCCCTTAAATAAGTAAATCATAGATGCAGCTTCCAGTGTTTATGGCTGTTTCTAAAATTTCTCACATATTAATTGCCTACCTTTCTAAGATGATGGGGAACTAGTACATCCCATAGTTGTCAGGCCAGCGACTAGCAGCCCTCAGTGCCGTGCGTCCTTGGCTCCTTTGCACTGGTGTCTTCACGGTGCTCTCAGCTCCCGGCCCTCCTTCCACTGGTCCTCATCCTTCTCTGAGTTTGTGCCGCCACCGCCACTGTGTCAGAGTTTCCAATCCACGCCTCTGGCTCTCTTCTCCCACAAATGTAACCATCACTTTTCTGTGGGTCCATCCCAAATAAGATTCACTAGCCAGCCCGGGCTTCCTGCCTGGATTTCTATCCCACACTTCCATCGGGTGGAGGAACTTTCCCATCCCACTCCACCATTCTCATAAAGATTTCAACATAATCCAAATATCCTCCTGGCCCCTAAGCTCTCCCAATCTTTGCTGTCCCTAAAATGATCCAGCGTCACCTAAACCAGTCTTTGAGGACAGGCATCATTTTGTTGTTGTTGTTGTTGTTGTTGTTTTTTCAAGACAGGGTTTCTCTGTGTAACCCTGGCTTTCCGGGAACTCGCTCTGTAGACCAGGCTGGCCTCAAACTCACAGAGATCCGCCTGCCTCTGCCTCTGCCTCCCGAGTGCTGGGGTGACAGGAAGAGTCTATCCTTGGGGCCAGAGAAAGGGTGCAGCAAGTAAGGATGCCCATCACCAAGCCGAAGAGGCTGTCAGTCCCCAGGACCCATGGGATGGAGGAGAAAACCAGCTCCCGGAAGTTGTCCTCTGACCTCCATATGCACACACTCATGCACACAGGCACACACTCATGCATATAATAAATAAATGTAATTAGCTCTAAACTATGAAAAGTTATTATATTGAAATGAAAGGACAAGAGAGTTGTGAGGAATATAAGTAAAATATGAGCTATACCCATAAAAATGTCCATGAAACCCATTCCCTTGGGGACTGGAGATGTGGCTCAGTTGGTAGAGCGCTTGCCTAATGTTCATTCGGTCCTGGGTTCAATCCCCAGCCCCTCATAAACCAAGCATAGGCTGGGCAGTGGTGGTGCACATCTTTAATCCGTGGACTGAAGAGGCAACTAGAAGTAATTATAACGCAGGGAATGGGGAAGGACTTGGAAATAAACTAAGAAGTTAAAGACAATGATAACTTTTTGTTGTGTTTTTATTTTTTTGTTTTTTGAGACAAGCTATCTCTGTGTAGCTCTGACTGTCCTAGAACTTGCTCTCAGAGAATCTGCCTTGCTGGTATTAAAGGTGTGTGCCCCCACCTCCCAGTTTTTATTGCATTTGTTGTTTTGTTTTGTTTTCAGGACAGGGTTTCTCTGTGTCGCCTTGGCTGTCCTGGAACTCACTCTGTAGACCATGCTGGCCTCAAACTCTGAGATCTGTCTGCCTCTCAAGTACTGGGATTCAAGGTGTGTGCCACCACCATCCAGCACCATGAAAACTTTAAGACAATGAAAAAAAGAAATTGAAGAGTATAATAAATTTGGGGAAGACTTCCAGCTCTCCTGAATTGGCAGAGTTAATACTGTGAAGATGACTTAACCTACAAATTCTGTGAAAGCCCATCAAAATTCCTAGAACTAGAAAAAAAATCCAAAAAGTCTTATGGAGACACAAATATTCCCCAGATGCCACAGCAATCCTGAGCAGAAAGAAATGGCCAGCAATGTCACGGTCCCTAACCTCATACTATGGTCATTCACGGTGACAGAGGCAGTGTACCGAGGGCACAAAAGCAGACATGCAGGCCACTGGAACATAATGATAAACCCAGAAATAAACACACACAGTCACAGCCTTCTCATTTGATGAAAGGGGTCAAAATTATACACTGGAGTAGAAAAGCCTATTTGACAGATAGCACTAGGAAAAGCTGGATATCCACCTGCAGAATAATTAAAATGCGTTCAGTTTTCTCTTTCTGCACAAAAATGATTCAAAACAGATTAGGGAGCTGAATTTAGTGCTGAAACGCTGGACTTGCTAGAGGAAGCTGTAGAACGTGTCAAGATAGAGGCACAGACAAAGGGTTTCTAGACAAGACTCAAGGGCAGAAAAGAATACCAAGAGTTAGAACGAGAATACTGCAGAGGAACCCATCAGCAAACTGAACAACTGGTCCTTGCCGGCTCTACCTAGACAAGGAGTGACGACCTAGAACATATATAAAGAACTGCAAAAACTAAACTCAAATTGCTGAGTGTTGGAGCGCACGTCTTTAATCCCAGCACTTGAGAGGCAGAGGCAGGTGGATCTCTGTGAGTTCAAAGCCAACCTGGTCTACAGAGTGAGTTCCAACTCAGGATAAGCTACCTCTGGTCTCAGAGGACACCTGCACTCATGTGTACATCCCCACTTATGTAATAGAGATACATATACATTCAACTGAAGATAATTCATTTAGTCGGGGCAACAGAGTACAATGAGCCTCAAACACAAACCTACATCCAAACCCTTATTACCTTTTCCAGCCTGAGCCCTGTGCCTCGGTCCTCCATCTGTGAGACAGACGATTGTGCATGCATCATGGCTGTAATTTGAGACTGCATATTAAGACTTAAGAGGGGGGGGGGGGTCCGCGCACCTTTAATCCCAGCACTTGGGAGGCAGAGACAGGCAGATCTCTGTGAGTTCCAGGCCAGCCTGGGCTACAGAGTGAGTTCCAGGAAAGGCGCAAAGCAACACAGAGAAACCCTGTCTCGAAGAGAAAAAAAAAAAAAAAAAGACTTAAGAGGAAGCTTAACATGTGCTATATAGTAAATATAAACTCTCAGTTTTTTTGAGATTTTGAAAGTAAAAATTTATATCAGACAAGGTGGAGCACAACTTAATCCCAGCACTCAGGGAGTTGAGATGGAAGGACCAGGCAGGAGTGTGAGGCCAGCTGGGGACATATAACAAGACGTCTCAAAAACTCAAACAGAAAGTTAAATTTAGTTTTCAATGTTCTTCCAAAACAATAGAAAGAAGCTTGGGAGTTAACACAGTCGAGAAAGTGCTTGCTAAGCTGGTGTGAGGCCCTGAGTCTGAGCTTCCCATAAAATGCCAGGCGAGCTGGTGTACACTGCAATCCACTGCTGGGGACGAGTCCCGAGGATCCCTAGGGCTTTGCTGGCCAGCCAGCCTAGCCTGCTTGGCATTGTCTCAAAACCAAAGTGGGCAGCTCAGAAAGGACAATAACCAAAGCTGACCCATGGCCTCTACACGTGTGTGTACACAGGGGCACATTCTGTGCACCACTGTCCACCCGAGACTGTTAATCCTAAATTAGAGGATGGGTAAATAGTTAGTGGATAATCTGCTACTATAACCACCAAATCTTGTGAGGTTATGGAATGTTTTGCTTTTTGCTTAGAGCTCTTCTGGGATGGAAAAAAAATAATGTTTTATGGGACTGGTTCTTTTAATACGATCCAGATTGACTTCCAGTTCCCCCACGTAGCCCAGGCTGACCTCAGACTCACAGTCCTCTTGCCTCAGCCTCCTATGTGCTGCAATCCTAGGTCGATGCCGCAATGTTTCCAGCCAGAAATATTAACACAGATACAAAAGCAAGAGATTCAGGTACTCGGCCACCACACCCCCAGGCCCAAATTACAGCTGACCCTTGTGGTCAGCTTACTGGATTCAAACCACTGTCACCTAGGAGGCTGCGAAGGCACACACCTCTGAGTATGTCTGTTTCTAGGCAGCGCTCATCCGAGAGGAAGAAACCCCCTACATGTGGGCAGTGCCACCCCATGGGACCGGAGCTTTGCACAGACTCCAGGGAGAGGAGAAAACAAAGCCAGCAAAGCATGGCCTTTCTCTGTGTCCTGACTGGGATGGAGTGGGCAGCTTCCCACACACTTCCCCCGCCATGATGCTTTGCCCAAGTTCACGTGTGCGCCAGCGGGCTGGACCCTCCGAAACCATAAGCCAAAGCAAGTCTCTACTATGTTTAAACTATTCTGTCAGGGATTTTGGTCTCAGTGACACAGAAAAAACTAATACATTCATCGGCCAATGACAGCCATTGTTTACTCAGTCACTTTATGCCTTTAAAATGCATCGATCTGCTCAGCATACTGGTGCTGGCCTCTAAGTCCAGGACCCAAGGGTTAAAGGGAGGTGGGTCAGGAGTTCAAGACCAGCTTCAGCTACAAGTTCAAGGCCAGTCTGAGCCTTTTTTCTTTTTTTAGACAGGGCTTCTCTGTGTACCTTTGCGCTTTTCCTGGAACTCACTTTGTAGACCAGGCTGGCCTCGAACTCACAGAGATCCTCCTGGCTCTGCCTCCCAAGTGCTGGGATTAAAGGCATGCGCCACCACCACCCGGCCAGTCTGAACCTTATAAGACCCTTTTGAAAAGAAAAAAGAAAAGAAAAAGGAAGGAAGAGAGGGAGGGAGAAATGGAGGAAGCAGAAGGGAAGGTAGCAGTGGAGAGGAGAGAAGAGGAAAAAGAAAAGATGAAAGCCTTTAAAAGCACACACCATTAATCCCAGCACTCAGAGGCATCTGTTAGTTCAAGGCCAGCCGGGTCTACACAGTGAGTTACAGGACAGCCAGAGCTGCACAGTGAGACCCATTTGAAAAAAAAAAAAAAGAGTGAGAAGGGGGAAAAAAGAAAGACAATGCATTGATTGGCTACTCACTGTTGTCTTTTTCTTGTGGGACTAGGAATCGAACAGACCCTCTACCAACTAAGCTACAGCCCAGTCCTTATTTATTGAGACAGAATCGCTCGCCAGCTCAGGTGGCCTTGACCTTCCCAAAGATGGATCCCAGAGTGCTCCTGGTTAGTTGTGTCACTTTCTAATTTTTACTTAAAAGAAAATAAAAAGTAGGTATCCCTGGAGTTGACCGTTTTAAAACATTGTCCTAATGTAAGATTTCAGACCCAGGTCCTGATGGCTGGAGGTGAAACCTCATAGAATGAGTGAAAATTGGCATCTGGGAGAACCAGTGGCTTCCCCAGTTTCTTCCACACGAGAAAAGCACCCACTGCAGTCTCGATCCACACTGTAGGGTCACTGTGAGAACAGAGAGCAGCGCACTGGCCGCTGACAGCTGTACTTCTCCGAGCAAGAAAGACACTGCCCCAAGTTCTTCTCCTGCGGCACGCTTGGCACTCCCTCTGGGCCAGGCAAGTGTTCCAGCTCAGTCTGGAAGCAGGTTTTACAAGTGACTGAGGGCTTGGTCCTGGTTGTGAGAGACACCAGGGAGACAAAGAGGTTCTTTAACCGCACACATGGGAAACTGGAGCTCTGGAGGAGGGCCTTGCCAACTCTGCTGGCCGTCAGGGTATCGGTCAGAGTGTGGGGAGACTAAACCAGGTGTGGCGTTGAGAAGGAAGCACTCTGGGTTGAGAGACCTTCCTCAGGGCTCCCGGGGCCTCACAACTGTCCTGCTGCAATGTCTCCACACTGGACCTAACCTCCGAGGGCAGGTGGTTGTCCCAACCCAGGCCTCATCAGAGTTGAGGCCAGGCTTCGAGTTCATCTCCATGTCAGGCTGTTTCTTCCCACACAGCCGTAGCGGTCCCTTCACAGTATCTGAATGGCAGTTAGGTCACGGGCAACTGGTGTGACATATCAAGCAAGGCTTTGGAACTGGAGAAGTGGCCTAGAGATCTGAGATGGACCCCAGAAAGATCAGAGTCCTCCAGAAAGTTACCCAGGAAGATAGTTCCCAACACCACTCAGGCTTCTGAAGTTTTGATTGTGTTTGGTTTTGGTTTTTAAACTCTTCTCAGGGCCATTTTTTAAAATCTTTGTTTATTTTCTGTGTAAGTGTGTGTGTGTACCTGAATGTATGTATGTACACCTTTTGTATGCAGGTATTACAGACCCAGAAATGGGCATTGGATCTCCCAGAACTAGAATTACAGGCTATTGGTTCTGGGAACCAAACCTGGGTCTACAGTAAGTGCTCTTAACCCCTGAACCCCATCTTTCCAGCATAGCCATTTGATGGGCTCCATGATAACGTTCAGTGGGCAAACAGGAATATCTTACATAGACCCTCATCAGCCCCAAACAACTCAGAGGCTGTGCCGGCTGGGTGACCTTGAGAACAAAGCCATTTCCCAGGAAATGCTCAGCTCAGCAAGCAGCTGCACGTGGATCCTGAGGGCCAGGAAGGGACAACTTGGAGATCAATATTTATTAGTGGGAAGGACCGGCACTTGTCTCTCCAGGGGGCCTTTGTGGCTGTGCTGTGGAGGAGAAGATCACCAGAGCATCTCAAAAGATGGTTTCTGGTTGTCCCAGGCAGTCAAGCAGGGAATGAATTTGAAATGCACAGACCCAGGCTCTGCCTCCGGATTCAGCCAGCCTGGGGCAGTTCAAGAAGCAAGTTTTTATGAATAAGTGCCCCCTGTCCTCTTTCAGATAATGTGGGGTGGTCACTTAACCAAAAGCACTTCAGAGATAACTGGCAGGGACTGTTCATCAACCTGGAGTATTGTAGAAATACATCTTTGGACTTCATGATTTTTCACTTTTTGGTGGTCGAGGGTGGATGAGACAAGACCTCATGATGCTTCCCTGGCTGATCTAGAGTTTTCAAGCAGCTCAAGCAAGCTGCTAGGCGCTGGGTGGTGGTGGCGCACACCTTTAATCCCAGCACTCAGGAGGCAGAGCCAGGTGGATCTCTGTGAGTTCGAGGCCAGCTCTGGTCTGCAGAGTGAGATCCAGGACAGGCACCAAAACTACACAGAGAAACCTTGTCTTGAAAAACATAACAACAAAACAAAACAAAGCTGCAAGGCTTTCAGCCTGAGTACACACAGGTACACAGGACACCTGCATTCACGTCAGCCTGAGTACACACAGGTACACAGGACACCTGCATTCACGTCAACCCGAGTACACACAGGTACACAGGACACCTGCATTCACGTCAACCTGAGTACACACAGGTACACAGGACACCTGCATTCACGTCAACCTGAGTACACACAGGTACACAGGACACCTGCATTCACGTCAACCTGAGTACACACAGGTACACAGGACACCTGCATTCACGTCAACCCGAGTACACACAGGTACACAGGACACCTGCATTCACGTCAGCCTGAGTACACACAGGTACACAGGACACCTGCATTCATGCGGGAACACACGTTGGAGGCGGCGTCTGGACACAGATGGAGGGTGGAGGCAGAATAGGAGCGGGTGGAAGTGTGAGGGTTTGGTGAGGAAAAGCAGATGAGTCAGGAAAACACAACTTAAAACCCTAATTTTGTTTTAATTTTCCTTCCTCTCATGCCGCAGGAAATTAAGAAATAAATGGCTTTCATTTCTCCATTTCGAGCACCTTCTTCTTTGTTCTTTCCTTTTTTCTTTCTTTTTTTTTTTTTTGACAGAGTTGCACTCAGCTCAGCCTGCTCTTGAACTTGCTACATGGCTAAGGATGACTTTGAGCTTCTGGCCCTCCAGCCTTCACCTCCCTGTGAGTTCAAGGCCAGCCTGGTCTTCAAAGTGAGTTCCAAGACAGCCAGGGCTTTTACGCAGAGAGACCCTGTCTTGGGAAAAAACAAACAACAACAACAACAAAAAAAAAAAAAAAAAAAAAAACTTGGAATAAGGAAAAGATAATCCTGAAGCCTTATAATAAAGTCATAAACTCCAAAGTTTTATAATTTTAGTCTAGAAGCATTGATCATAACTCTTTAAAATTAAGACAACTCGATTTTAAAAAATACCACAACTTCCAGAGAACTAGATTACACCAAAGTAAGAGTTTTTGGTGGAGCTGCTGGTTTATCCCAAGGGACGCTGGGCAGAAACACGGCCAGCGCTCAGGCAAACACTGAAACCAGAGAAGGCGGCAGGACTCTCTGCTCCCCTCTCTGCTAGCCTCTCTCTGCTCGCCTCTCTCTCTGCTCCCCTCTCTGCTCGCCTCTCTCTGCTAGCCTCTCTCTCTCTCTGCTCGCCTCTCTCTCTGCTCGCCTCTCTGCTCGCCTCTCTCTCTCTCTGCTCGCCTCTCTCTCTCTCTGCTCGCCTCTCTCTGCTCGCCTCTCTCTCTGCTCGCCTCTCTCTCTGCTCGCCTCTTTCTGCTCGCCTCTCTCTGCTCGCCTCTCTCTCTGCTCGCCTCTCTCTCTGCTCGCCCCTCTCTCTCTCTCTGCTCGCCTCTCTCTCTCTCTGCTCGCCCCTCTCTCTCTCTCTGCTCGCCTCTCTCTCTCTCTGCTCGCCCCCCTCTCTCTCTCTGCTCGCCCCTCTCTCTCTCTCTGCTCGCCTCTCTCTCTCTCTCTGCTCGCCCCTCTCTCTCTCTCTGCTCGCCCCTCCCTCTGCTCGCCCCTCTCTCTGCTCGCCCCTCTCTCTGCTCGCCCCTCTCTCTGCTCGTCCCTCTCTCTGCTCACCTCTCTCTCTCTGCTCGCCTCTCTCTCTCTCTCTCTGCTCGCCCCTCTCTCTCTCTCTCTGCTCGCCCCTCTCTCTGCTCGCCCCTCTCTCTGCTCGCCCCTCTCTCTGCTCGCCCCTCTCTCTGCTCGCCTCTGCCTTCACTACTGGTCACTTGTTCCTTCCCTCAACAGCTGGGTTTCTCTGCTCTGCAAAGCACCAGATGGAAGGAATATGGTTGCTCTTCTGAAGTGAGTATGAAGGACGTACAGACTGACTCTCTGTCCCCATACCACAAAGGAAGAAGAATCTAACTGCTTAAATTCAGGCGGGCATTTCCTCCCTGAACCCATCAGTCTTGGTCTGAAGATGGAGAACAAGGAAGGAGGCTTCACCACAACCCGAAGCCAGGAGCCCCGCCCTGTGGAGGATGAGAGAACCCACCCCTCGGAAAGGGAGACGGGGATTACAGACTGTGCAAGTCCTGAGACACCAACACACTGGCTCTCTTTACTGACAGAAGATACAGGACTCATCTAAAGCCAGTCCTAGATACATGATTCCCCAGGGGGGCTCTGAAAAAAATCAAGCCTTCTCTACAGCTTCCTATGGAGGCTAATAGGAAGGGAGGCAGTCAATGAAAAGTCAGGGGCCTCAACATATGGGCACTGGGGGAGCTGTAATTAAGTCAGGATCAATAATTAAGCAAGATACTTCCTGGAACGTAGTAAACATTTTTGATTGCCTTCCTGAGTTGTTTCTCCTTCTTCTTCACCGTCACATCTGTATTCAGGTGTCTGCTCCTCTACACTGTGAAGGAACTGTGGCTAGTCTGGCTAGTCTAACATTCTCTTTGTCCCTGACTGTGTTAGGTATAGATGGATGGCATGTTCTGTCCAGTGAGATGCAATGTAAAATCACCCGTAACTTTCTAGAAAGATTCCCTAAGGCCTTAAAGAGTATAGATGTAGACATTCTATCTGCGGGGGGGTGGGGGGGTGGAGGATTTAGCTCAGTGGTAGAGTGCTTGCCTAGCAAGTGCAAGGCCCTGGGTTTGGTCCTCAGCTCTGGAAATAAAAAAAAAGACAAAAAACATTCTCTCTCCCTCCTCTCTGGCATCTCAGCCTGGATAGTGGATACAGCTGGAGCTGCTGTGGTCATCTTGTAAGCATGAGAATTACACCAAGAAGAGAGAGAGGAAGTGTGGTGATAGTTTATTTCTGCTCTAACAAATGAAGCTTGCCTGGGGATCGGAGGAAAAGGCCAGCCACTATATTAAACATAGAGGTCAGGCAGTGGTAGCACACGCCTTTAATCCTAGCACTTGGGAGACAGAGATTCATCCGGATCTCTGTGAGTTCAAGGCCATACTGGGAACAGAGCCAGGCGTAGGGCACACACCTTTAATACCAGCACTAATTAACTAGTTAACCATAGAGATCTGGAGGTCTCTACAGAATTTCAGGAAGTGATAGAACTGGGTGGAGAAAGGAAGTAAGATGTCAGGGCACAGAAAGGTATATAGGTATAAAGGTATATAGTGAGTATACAGGAAGTAGCTCTCTTGGGCTGAGGATTTCCTAGCAGTGAGAACTTGTGGCTGGCTTGTTCTATTCCTCTGATCTTTCAGCTTTCACCCCAATATCTGGCTCCAGGTTTTTTATTAAGACCGTTTAGCAATTCGTGTTACAAGGAAGGGCCTTTTGTTGTGGGTCACACTCCCAGCACTGGGGAGGCAGAGGCAGGTGGATCTCTGAGATTAAAGGTGTGCATCACCATGCCTGGAGATCTCGAAAAAAGAAAATCGTGGTGTCTAAGGAAAGGAAAGTAGTACTGAGCAAAGGACAAGGACTTCTTTCTATATAACAGTCCTTTAGGAGCTCTCTCTCCCTCTCCCTCTCCTTCTGTAACAGGGTTTCTCTATGTAACAGTCCTGGCTGTCCTGGAACTCACTCTGTAGACCAGGCTGGCCTTGAACTCACGGAGATCCGCCTGGCTCTGGGATTAAAGGCAGGTACCACCACTGCCCGGTAGGAGCTCTTTGTTTCTATGGGTGTAGAGAGAGAGAGAGAGAGAGAGAGAGAGAGAGAACCATTGCCAAAGAGAAAAGAAAATGACGAACGTGTCTTAGAAAAGTGAAAACACCATCCCAAAGGCAGAGAGTGAAGCCAAGCGCTCTTCAGTCAAGGATGCCAGAAACCCTGGGTCCGATCCGATCCACATCGCTGGATAGACAGCCCAAACAGCAGGCTGTCTCAGGGGACAAAAGACCTAAAAAGACATAAAATAAAGGGCAGGAGGCATGGAAGTGGCACAGGCCTTGGGTTGGAGGCAAAGGACCAGACAGTCAAGGCCATCCTTGGAACATATAACAAATTTGAGGCCAGCCTTGGATCCACAGCACTCTCTCAAAAAGCCGATAGAGAAAGCTGCGCATAAAACAGTCAAGTCAGAATTAAAAGGAATCATAGAGGTGCTTCGAAGCAGAGCAGCTTGGGGAAACCGAGGCAAAGAACGTCACTGACGTGATGGAAGCTCAGATGGGCAAAGGGGCGTCTCACGCGAGACTCCTAGGGAGCAGCGCCTTTTCAGGGGAGTTTCCCATTTTGTTAGCTCCGGGAAATAAAATCAGACTAGCATAATTGCTCTCTTCCCACCCCATCCTTCCTTCTGCCCGTGCTTTGGGAGTATCCAACGCACGTCACCCAGCTCAGGCTAAGCCTTATCAACAGCCGATTAGGATAAAAATGCTGTGTATTCATCTCCCAGCATGTGAGGGGTGGAAAGCCCCTGGATCTACACCAAGTCCTTTCCTTTCTGGAATCACGCAAGGACTCTGTCAAGTCTTCTCAGGGCTTTTGGCTTTGTTTCTTCCTTTGATTGATTCTGCTCCCTCAGTGCACGTCCCCGGGGATTCCAACAAGAATACCCAATGCTCATCAATGGCCAGCATTTTTTTCTCACTTTTCGCCCTACTATCTCAGTTCAGGGAGAAGCTGGGTCTCAGAGATGTTAAGGAAGCTGTTGGCTGCACAGCATTTAGCTAGAAAATCTAGCGAGGATCAAATCCAAAGCCTCGTCCTCGGACCACTCGGAGCCCTGGTGTGCTCAGGGGACGCAGCCTACTCCTTCCTCCCACAGCTGGTCTCAGGAGCCAGTACCTGCCTTCATCTGAAGATCTGCCGGGTTACCTGCCCTCAACAAGGATTTGCGAGTTAAGATCGGGAGCCAGGTGCAATGACACACGCTTATATTTGCAGTGCAGGTGGAGGCAGGAAGGGTCAGAAAGTCAAGACCCAAATTTGGATCCTCCAACTCACATACAAAATCCAGGAATGACAGAACTAATCTGTAACCCAGGGCTAGAACTTCAGTGGGAGGGACCGAGACAGGAACGCCCCTGGAGCTTGCCGATCAGCCAGTGTAGGCTCGGTGTCTAAAAAACATTAGGGGAAGACCAATTGAACAAGATAGTCAGCCGAATGCACGCCTTTGATCCCAGCACTAGGGAAGCAGAGGCAAGTGAAGCTCTGAGTTCGAGGCCAGCCTGGTCTACAGAGTGAGTTCCAGGACAGCCAGCGCTGCACAGAGAATCACCTCCAAATCAAAACTAACAAACAAAAAAGAAGAAAAGAAAGAAAGAAAAGAAAAGAACAAGATATTCAACTTTGCAGAGCAGTGGTGGTGCACGTCTTTAATCCCAGCACTCAGGAGGCAGATGTAGGTGGATCTCTGTGAGTTCGATGTTAGCCTGGTCTACAGAGTGAGTTCCAGGATAGCCATGGCTACATAGAGAAACCCTGTCTTGGAAAACATACATACGTATAAAACTTCGACCTAGGTCTCCATGTGCACACATTTGCACATGAATGCACACACACACACACACACACACACACACACACACACACACACACGAAAAAAAAAATCCATGATCTTGATCTTACACCATGATCCCTAAGGCTAATCTGTCACCACGTAGGCAATGAGCAATTTGGCCACCTTTGTTTGAGGCAGGGGCTCCTGTAGACCAGGCTGGCTTGAGCTAGCTGCGTAGCTGGTTAGTATGTCTTCTGTGTGTCTGCTGAGGAAACAGCGGTGGCCGCAGCCCCAGGCAAGGCCGCAGCTGTGAAAATGGCAGCGGGAGTGGAACAGGGAATGGGAGGAGTGGTCACATGGAAAACCGCAGGCCCCTCCAGCCTGGTGGCCTGGCAGAGCGCACCTGGCTTGTGCGTGACCCAGCCTTCCTGGAGGATGGAGGGAGGAGCTCTCTCCCCTCTCTGTTCTCACCTGTTGAATGTGGCTGGTGCTATCAGGGATTGCACCAAGGTTTTCATTTGTCATCATTTTACCTTACCACTGGGCTTCCCTAATTTTAAGATGTTCTTGCATGCCTCTGGTTTGAAAAATAGTCAACTTGCGTGAGGCATGGTGGTCCTAGGCCAACGATCTCAACACACGGGAGTTGGAAGCATGAGAACCAGGAGTTCAACCCCACAGTGAGTCTTCAAGCTGGCCTGGTCAACATACCGAGTTCCAGGCCAGCAAGAACTAATGAGACCCAGTATCAAAACCAAATGAACAGCCAGGCAGTGGTGGCACACGCCTTTAGTCCCAGCACTCGGGAGGCAGAGGCAGGTGGATCTCTGTGAGTTCAAGGCCAACCTGGGCTACAGAGCAAGTTCTAAGATAGCCAGGGCTACACAGAGAAACTCTGTTTTAAATTGGAAAAGATCTGGGGTGCAAATCCCAGATGTAGATCAATGGTAGGAACCCCCATTTTACATGATGCCCAGCCCCCAAACAACAAAACTAAGCTAAGTCACCCTGTAGTAGGGGTGATTTTCAGATGCTCTCTTGTGGTTGCTGCGTAACCAAAACAGACTTCTGTACATTACAGAAGACCTCAAGTATATAGGATGATATGTGTAGGCTAATGCTAATGCTAGGCCATCTTCTATATGATTTCCGTATCCATGGATTCTTTTCTGCGGTGGAGGTTCTGGAACCAATCCTCAGGATACCTATCTTGCTCGCATTTTTACACTTAAGTCATCTGTAGTCTAACTTTATACATGGTGCTAGGAAAAGATCCCATCTCAATATTTCCATATGGCCACCACCTTCCCATTTATCTATCTATTCCTATGCCAACAACACTCAATACTCATTTCTTTGTAGTGTAAACTACTTTTTACTTCATGTTTCCAACATTGACTTAGCTATTTAGGGACACACACACACACACACACACACACACACACACACACACACACACTCCGCACTGTTCTTTGAAATTTTATCAACTTTCTTAAATTTGTATTTTTTTTTTAAACTTAATTTTGAGACAGGCTCTCTCTGCATAGGCCTGGTTGTCTTGGAACTCACTATGTAGACTGGGTTGGCCTTGAACTCACAGAGATCTGCTGTGGGATGGTCTATATGTCAAATTACCCTGATTGGTCAATAAATAAAACACTGATTGGCCAGTGGCTAGGCAGGAAGTATAGGCAGGACTAACAGAGAGGAGAAAAGAAAACAGGAAGGCGAAAGGAGTCACTGCCAGCCGCCGCCATGACAAGCAGCATGTGAAGATGCTGGTAAGCCATGAGCCACATGGCAAGGTATAGATTTATGGAAATGGATTAATTTAAGCTATAAGAACAGTGAGCAAGAAGCCTGCATGGCCACACAGTTTGTAAGCAATATAAGTCTCTGTGTTTACTTGGTTGGGTCTGAGAGGCTGTGGGACTGGCAGGTGACCAAGATTTGTCCTGACTGTGGGCGAGGCAGGAAAACTCTAGCTACAGAGATCTTTACAATAGTTTTAAATTTTTCTCTATGAAAGTATTACTGTTGAGAAGAAGAGGTGGTCCCATAGTTAAGAGAACTTGCTGCTCTTTCAGAGGACCTGGGTTTGATTCCCAGCACCACACTGTGGCTCAGAATCCTCTGGAACTCCAGTTTCAAGGGATCTAATGCCTTCTGACTTCTGTAGACACCAGGCACACACATGGTGAACATACATACATTCAGGCAAAACAACCTATACATATAAAATAAATAAGTGGTTACTCAACAATTTGAGCATGCACTTTCAGATCCAGCACCTTGTAAAAAGCCAGGTATCCAGCTCATGCCTGTAACTCCAGCTCCAAGGAGGGTGGAAACAGGGGGGTGTTTATAGCATGAATCTTAAAAGGTCTTATTAATAAAAACAAACCCAGAGCCAGGTATTGGGGTGAACACTGAAAGATCAGAAAGACAGAACAGGCCATCGCTAAGTTTACCTTGCCAGTTCCTCAGCGGATCCTGTTTCCTCAATCTGGAAGCCTCTGAGTCCTCATCCAAATGGATCTCAGCTGAACTGCTGCTCAAAAGCCTAAGAGTTTAACCAGGCCTAGTTCCTGGTCATCATGCCTTATATACCTTTCTGCTTCCTGCCATCACTTCCTGGGATTAAAGGCGTGTGTCACTATACCTGGCTATTTCCAGTGTGGCCTTGAACTCACGGAGATCCAGACAGATCTCTGCCTTCGGAATGCTAGGATTAAAGGTGTGTGTGTGTGTGTGTGTGTGTCACCATTTTCTGGCCTCTATATCTAGTGGCTCTTCTGTTCTCTGACCCCAGATAAGTTTATTAAGGTGCACAATATATTGGGGGACACAGTATCACCACAGCTGCTGGCTTCCAGCCTAGCCAAGAAAACATAAGCCCCAGTTAAGAGGTAGACTACTTCAAAGGGAATAGCAGGAAATGCTCTCAGTAGCCTCTGCTCCTGATGAACCAAATGTGTACACACTCACACAGATACACATACAGAATTCTCTAAGTGTAACTAACACTTGGGAGGCTGAGGTAGGAAAATGTTGAGTTTTGAGAACAGACTGGCTCACAAAAGAAGATTCTGTCTTTAAAAACAAACAAACAAAAAGCCAGGTGTGGGAGTGCAAGCCTTAATTCCAACACTCAGGAGGCAGAGGCAAATAGATCTCTGGGAGATTCAGGCATCCTGGTCTAGATAGCGATTCCAGGACAATCAGGGCTACATAGAGACCCTGTCTCCAGATAAATAATAAATAAAACAAAGCCCTAAACAAACAAAAATCCAAAGGGGTCAACAAATTGGTTCAACAGCTAAAGATTCATGCTTCCATGATCAATTTCCAGGTCCCACACACGTGATGGAAGGAGATAACTGAGTCCCAAAAGTTGTCCTCTGACCTGCTACTCGGGCACACACATGCACATATATACACAAAGTACGATAAGTAAGAAAATGTAATAAAAATGTACAGCAAATTTTATGATGTGAAACTCCCATCTTTTTTCTAGTTAAACTTCAACTGCTTTGCAATGTGCTTAAGCAAAGCCCTACCCAACAATGACCTTGACGTTGCTGAGAGAAAACCTGCCAAGTGTAATTGCCGACTACACACAGTTAAGTTATATTCCCCAATCCCCCAAGACATGACTGGCTTCATTTGGAAAGGATATTACTACAGGTGCCATTGAGTTACAATGAGGTTTTGCTGGACAGGGTGGGTTCCAATCCAATGGTAGATGTCCTTATAATAAAGGGAAATCTGGATACAGATACATAAGGAAAACCCCATGTGCTGACGGGAGTAGAGAGTGGAGTAATTTGTCTCCAAGCCAGCATACTCTAAGATTGCCAGAAGTTACCAGAGACTGAACTTAAGCAAAGAAGACTCCTCCCTGAGGCCCTCCGGAAAGAACCTGCCCTGCTAACCTTACTTCGGATGTCTCACTGTGAGAACTGAGAGGCAATGCACTTCTGTGTGTCTGTTTATGCCGCTGTCATTTGTAGTCACAGCCCCAGGAATATAATACATACGTTTTGATTGCAGTAAGAAGGCAGAAGAGTGGCCTTCCATTGGCTCATGTGTAGATGCAAACAATCTGGCCAGGCGGTCAGAAGAGGAGAAAAACTGAAGATGTGGTGTCAAAGCAGTATGGGAAGGAGGTGTGCCATGGGCCTTTCTTGGGCTGGAGAGATGACTCAGTGGTTAAGAGCACTGGCTGTTCTTCCAGAGGTTCTGAGTTCAGTTCCCAGCAACCACATGGTGGCTCACAGCCATCTGTAATGGGATCTGGTGCCCTCTTCTGGCCTGCAGGCATACATGCAGGAAGAGCACGGTACACATAATAAATAAATAAATCTTTAAAAACAAAAATGGGCCTTTCTTAGCCCAGATACCATCTGTAAGATATTTCTGTCTTTGTGAGTGCTCACCAAAGGAGACTCACTGAGAAGATGCTCTTAGTAACCAACAAAACAATAATGACACACTAGTGGATGCCCAACAATCTTTTTGTTCTTATTCTGTGGACTCATACACAAAGTGGCCATGATGGCAAGGATGGAGGCTGGGCATATGCTCAACAATGTAGACTTCTTACCAAGACTGACAGGGTTATCACTGTTGCTGAGAGCCTTATCTGCCATTGGCAGATCCCAGCACAAGCACACAGATAAGGCACCATTGCCCAGAAAGATCAGCAGCTGCCCGGTACGAGCGGATTACACTGTGGCTCAGGCATAGTCTATGGGTAGATGATTTTTTCTGCCTGTCATTATTCTGCCAAGGCCTCCGCAGAATGCCTTGTTTGCTGTTGTGCTATTCCATACGGCATGGCTTCTGATCAGGAGAAACTCGTTCATAGTCATGGGAATGAGACTGTGGAAGTTACACGGTCCGTCAGCTAAAAGCGGCTGTACTGACTGAAGGCAGAATTACCTTGCAAGGACTGATGAAGTCTGTTCAGGATGCCATGATGAAACACTAAGAGTGAGTCGTTTATGGTCAGTAGAAATTTTTTGAGCTCAGTGACGGTGAGCTGCCATCAGTGTGGTATGCAATGAGGTCTCTCTTCCTCAGAAACAACCCACTCTGTCCCTGACTGCTGGAAGAGGGAAGAATATGTTCACCTTCTTTTACAGTATCCCGCTGACCTCATTTGTGGGGGACTCTCACTATACAACCCAACCAATTCTCAGAGGCCACCTCCAACTGCTATTTAATCTGGGGGTGAGATTTTCAAAGTAGGAATTAAAAGAGGGACCACAGCAGTGAGAAACACCTTCAAAGGCAGGATTCTTCTGTCTTGCAAGGTTCACTCTTTATTGTAAGTGGGGGGGACTATTTTCCTGCTATCTCTTCCACAGCGAGAGTGTAGAGGTCTCGAAATCAAGATTCGAGATGAGTTATTCGAGAGTTATTCAGGAGCAGTCCTCTAAGAGACGGTTTCTTCTTGTCTTGGCAACTCTGAGGTTTACTGATTTAACTTATTCTGTCCATCCCCCCAAAAAGGAATAGTTCCACCATGATATGGCCACGCAGCCATCAACTGGGAAGATGTCACTACCACTTGACTGTTTTAAACTCGGGTCACAAACCGGTGGCCAGGACAGGTCTCTGTACCGATGGAGCGACTGATCCCAACCAGCAGAAATCCCAGGCACCTTGGGGTGCTGCTGTACCGCCAGCGCAGGGGTGTGTCTGGAACACAGGTGTTTCCAGGGGCGGCCCTTCCCACTTCAATACCCATTAGTGCATACTAATAGAAAACTGTGACAAAAAAAAAAAATCATGAAGGAATTGAGAACACAGTACCTCATGGCTTCAAGCTTAGGTCACTTCCCAGGCCAGCAGAGCAGCTGGACTTCTGAGGGTGAAGAAAATATGAACTAGGCAGTGGAAAGAGGAAATACCAACCCTGCAACTCTGGCCCCAGGACCAGCCACAAAGACGGGTTATGGCGATTTCGCATTTGTTTTCATTACATATGTGTTGATTAGTAACTATTAATCATTGTTTTCTTCTATGTCCATTACAGTTTCATATTCAGGCTGTTGGAAGTTGGTTTTACAGAATATTCAGTAGAACGATGACTAAAATTAAAAAGCTATCAATCGGTGGATGGGGTGGGGCACGTCTCCACTCTCAACAATTTTGAGGTAGAGGCAAGAGATTCAGGGAGTTCAAGGCTAGCCAGGCTCCAGGGAACCCCACCCAAAATAAAAATAAACACAGGGCCAATGACATGGGTCACTGCGTTAAGGCACTTGCTGCCAAGTCTGAGTTCAATTTCTAGGACATGCGTGGTAGAAGGAGAGAACTGACTCCTACAAACTGTCCTCCGGCTTCCACGTATGTGCCCTGGGCGGGGTTTAAATGAGATGTCCTCCACAGTCTCAGGCATTTGATACTTGGTCCCCAGTTGGTGAAGCTACTTGGGAAGGTCTAAGAGGTGTGGCCTCCCTGGAGGAGGAGTGTCACTGGAGGCAGGCTCTGAGAGTTCGAACACTCACATTATTTCCAGCTCACTCTCTTGCTTCCTACCTGCTTTTCAAGACCTGAGCACTCAGCCGGGGGTGGGAGGTGGGAGGTGGGGGGTGGCATACACCTTTAATCCCAGCACTCAAGAGGCGGCAGCAGCAGGCAGATCTCTGAGTTTGAGCCCAGCCTGGTCAACACAGCAACCACATGCAGCCAGATACACAAAATCAATAATAAATGTAAATTTCTGTTTGTTTTGTTTTGTTTTTGGAGACAGAATTTCTTTATGTAACTCTGGCTGTCCTGGAACTCACTCTGTAGACCAGGCTGGCCTCAAACTCACAGAGATCCACCTATCTCTGCCTCCCAAGTGCATGCACCACCACCGCCTGCCAATAAATGTAATTTTTGCCGGGCGGTGGTGGCTCACACCTTTAATCCCAGCACTCGGGAGGCAGAGCCAGGCGGATCTCTGTGAGTTCGAGGCCAACCTGGTCTACAGAGCAAGATCCAGGAAAGGCGCAAAGCTACACAGAGAAACCCTGTCTCAAAAAACCAAAAATAAAATAAAATAAAATAAAATAAAATAAAATAAAATAAATGTAATTTTTAAAGTAGTCAGTGTTTCAGTAATTTTTCACTTTACTTTTTAAACATAATAAAATACATAAAGTTTAGAGTTTATCATTTTAACCTTTGTGGGGTATTTGGTGCTGGAGATTTGTACATGCTCCACCACGGAAGAACAACTCCACCACAATTTTAACCACTTTAACTTGTATTGAAATACATTCATATTTTGTGCAACAATCACTATGCAACTACCCGACTCCACCAGTTTCTCTGTCTCCACTAACTGAAATGTGTTGAGCAATAGCTTCCGTCTGTCCTTGGACCTGGCCTGTAGCAGCTGCTTTTCTGCTCGCTGTCTCCATGACTGTTGTGGCTACCTCACATAACCTGAATCCTATAATGTTTGCCTTCCTGTGAATGGCCTTTGTGGGAAAGGGAGGGGGAGCACTGGGGATTGAAGCCAGGGCTCTGAGCATGCTAGCAAGTAATCTGTCCCTGAGCCACATTCTGAGAGCCTACGCAACTGGATTCTTTAAATACATATATATGTTGCCTGGCATGGTGGTGCACGCCTTTAATCCTGAGACTGTGGAGGCAGAGGCAGAGCAAGTTCCAGGATAGCCAAAGCTACATAGAGAAATCCTGTCTCAAAAAAACCACACACACACAAATTTATTTTATTTTTTATTATATGTATATGAATATGTGCGTGTGAGTTTGTACACGTATGATTTTAGGTGACCTTGGAGTCCAGAAGAGGGTTCCAGAGCCTTTGCAGATGGAGTTACAGGTTGCTGTGGGGTGCCCATGGTGGGTGCTGGAAACCAAACTCAAGTTCTCTGCTAGACCAGTACCTGCCATTAACCACTGAACCATCTTTCCAGTCCCAATCACTAGGCATTTGTAATCTTTAATTGGCATAACTTAAATCAGTAAAAATCATAAACCTAGCTGGCGGCGGCGGCGGCAGTGGCAGCGGTGGTGGTGGTGGTGGTGGTGGTGGTGGCTCACGCCTTTAATCCCAGCCATACCACTCTCGGGCATATACCCAAGAAATGCTCAACCATACCACAAAGAAACATGCTCAACTATGTTCATAGCAGCACTTTTCATAATAGCCAGAACCTGGAAACAACCTAGATGCCCGTCAACCGAAGAA
Source organism: Peromyscus maniculatus bairdii (assembly GCF_049852395.1). NCBI lineage: Eukaryota > Metazoa > Chordata > Mammalia > Rodentia > Cricetidae > Peromyscus > Peromyscus maniculatus. The sequence continues at coordinate 96,323,570 of NC_134861.1, forward strand.
TGGATAAAGAAAAAGTAGTACATATACACAATGGAGTACTACTCAGCAGAGAAAAACAATGAAAGCATGAAATTTGCTGGCAAATGGGATGGAACTAGAAAATATCATCCTGAGTGAGGTAACACAAACCCAGAAGGACAAACATGGTATGTACTCACTCATAAGTGGATTCTAGATATAAAGCAAAGAACAATCAGACTGCAACCCACAAAACCAGGGAGGATATATATATATATATATCAGGGGGGACCCTGGGATGACCGTGGCTTAGAATAAGTTTTGGTTTTACTCAATTACTGGGCAAGCCTCAATGAAACATTCACTATTAGAATAAGGATTTATACTATATCAAGCTGATAATAGAAAAATAAATAAATACATTTTAAAAATGGAAAAGAGATAAAACTTGGAAGCTGGAGAGATGGCCTGGTGATTGACAGCACTGGCTACTTTCCAGAGGACCTGGGTGGGATTCCCAGCACCTACATAATGCTCACGACCATCTGTAACTCTAGTTCCAGGATTCTACTCCTCTGGCCTCCCCAGGCACCTGCACTCACATAAATAAAGGTAAAAAGAAAATAAATCTTCAAATTTTATTTTTGAAGTAAAAATAAAGCTTTTTTTTTTTTTAAAGAAAAAGATAACCTGCATTATTAGTACTTTTCTACAAATTAAAGAGCTGTAAAATAATCAAAAGCAAAACGAAGAGCCAAGAAGTGTGCTCAAGACAGGATCTCTGGTCACCGCGCACAGGGAGCACGGGTGGGTGTTGGCGGTGTGGTGCCGGGTGGGGAAGCGGAGGGGCAGCGCTGGTGTCGGCCTGTTCCCTTCTGCTCCATCTTCCGTTTTCCTGCTGGTGAACCTTTCTCATCCTCCGGCTCGTGCAATGTTAGGCCTCATCCATAGAGGGCGCCAGAGAGACACCGAGAGGCACTGCGGGTCCCTCCCCACCCTGCGGGTTCCAGGGGTGCTTCCTGTGGCGAAAGAGCACAGCCTCCAGCCGCGGTCCACCTCCGACCCAGAGGAAGACTTCCGGCTCACCAGCCCTGGCCTGACCTGGGCAGCCCAAGGTCTCCTCTAGGTCGGCTGCCGTCGGCATTGCCCCCCACGCTCAAACTGGACCTTACATTTCTCCTGATGAATTTTCAGTGTGGCCTCCCGTTAGCTCCATCATTATCTCATCTCTCCCGGTTACCTTCTTCTCCTCTCCCCTCCTCTGCCCTACACGCCCAGGGTCTCACGATGCACCCCAGACTATCCATCCCTATTAGTTCTTAAATTTCAGTTATAGCTTAGCGGTGGAGTGGATGCCCAATGTAAGCAAGGTCAAGTCCCAACGCCACAAAATAAATAAGTAAACAATAAACAGATAAATAAGCATGTTCGGTGTCCATTTCAATTCCTTCCTCCTGAAGTGCCCATCGTATTAACATTTCACAGTTTCTTAGATTTCACTTCTGAGTTGGAACTGATCTGTTTTTCCATTTCCCTTTTCTTTGGACCTAGCTGCTTTTTCCTTTTTGAGGCTACAATAAGTACATCTGGACTTTTTGTTTTTCTTTATTTCAGTACTTCCTCAAAAATAGTGTGTGTGTGTGTGTGTGTGTGTGTGTGTGTGTGTGTGTGTGTGGTGTTTTGAGAGAGGGTCTCATCTCTCTATGTACTTCTGTCCTGGAACTTACTATGTAGATTAGGCTAGCCTAAAGAAATGAGCCATCATGCCTGCCTTAAAATATTTTTTAAATATTTATCTATTCATTCGTTTATTTATTTACTTGTTTGTTTGTTTACTAGGACAGGGTCTCTCTTTGTAGCCCTGGCTGTCCTGGAATTCACTCTGTAGACCTGGCTGGTCTCAAATTAACAAAAATCCATCTCCCTCTGCCTCCCAAATGCTGGGATCAAAAGCATGAACCACCACACCCAGGTCAAAAATTACTTTTAAAGTGGTTTTTTTGTGTGATAAATTTTCTGGGAATTTTAAAATCACACATGTTAGTTTTATTATGCCCCACACTTGTGTGTGTGTGTGTGTGTGTGTGTGTGTGTGTGTGTGTGTGTGTAGTCGTCTTCTATTTTGTTTTCTTGAGACAGGTTGTTTTGTTTTTTTTTTTTTGCAGAGCTCAGGCTAGCCTCCAACTCATTATATAACTGAGTATGACCTTGAAGAGCTCATTATGTAACTGGGGATGACCTTGAACTCCTGAACTTCAAGCTCACCTTCCAAGTTCTGGGATTAAAGGCTTGTGCCACCACATCCGGCTCTTCTCTTTTTCTGCCTTTGAGATGTGATCTTACTTTTAGCCCAGGTTGATGTCTATCTCAGAATCCTGCCTCAGTCTCCAAGTGCTGTGTTTGCTGGAGTGAGCCATGGTGGCCCGACCTGACAACTGGACTTTAGATGACTGTTTATTTAGAATTGTAAGTATAAAATTCTAGACCCGAAGGTTTTCTGTTTTGTCTTTTAGCACTTAACAACTACCATCCTGTAGCCAGTGTACCTTTGAGAAGTCTAATATTTCATGTTCTGTTTCTAGCAGAGACTGTCTTCTTTATCTTTAATGCTCTTAAATTCCTCCATAATGTGTCTACTGTGGACTTTTCTTATCTCTTCCCCTTTCAACCTGAAACTCGACTCTATTATTTATTCCAACATGCCCTCTTCCTCCTCTGTCTCAGAAGGACACAGATCCGGAGCATGCTGCCCAGGGCGTGGCTGAGTGCCGCTCAGCGCAGTCTGGCTTCCCTTTAACTTCTTTTTGGGACTCATCCTCCTTCATCTCTTGCATTTGCTCCTCTGCCCTCCTCCATATTTTCTTGCTGTGTTTTATTCATTAACATTGGCTGCAGGTTTCTCCAGTGGTTGGTTTTCAGAGCCGGATCAGGAAACAGCCTCTTAGAGGGGTAATCATCCCCATCCTGGGGGTGCTGTAAGTTCTCATCAGTGTGTGCACTGCCGATGCTCATCCCCACGGTGTGCATGCTGTGGGTGCTTTCCTGCTATTATGGCTAAGGACAGTGCTGAGCTAGAGAGTCTCCCTGACTGACGAGGCTTACCACTGGATTAACTGGCTGTTTACAGAAAGAAAAGCTTCATGAGCTTGCAATGTAGCTCAGTTGGTAGAGTGCTTGCCTAGCATGCCCAAAGTCCTGGGTTTGATCCCCAGCACCTCATAAAGCCAGGCATAGTGGCACATGCCTGTCATCTAAGCACACAGGAGAGAGAAGCAATAGAAGAAGATCAGGAGGAATTCAAAGTCACTCTCCTCAGCTACATAAGGAGTTCAAGAGGCAGAGGCAGGTGTTACCTATCTATCTAGTTTGAGGCTAGCCTGATCTACATAGTGAATTTCAGGCCTGTAAAGGCTGCCCAGTGAGACTCTGTCTCAAATAAAATAAATCTGCCTCTGCCCCTTGAATGCTGAAATTAAAGGCATGTGCCACCCTACCCAGCTTTTAAAATTTTTGTTTTAAAGAAAAAAGTTTGAAAACCCCTATTCCAGAGTAGGAGTGAACCCTATTTCTCTTTCTGGTCCATGGACCTACAATGTGCCTTGCCCGGGATTGTTCAATGAACAGATGAACAAGTAAGTAAATAAATATGCTTTGAAGGACACATACTGTAACGGACACACACACACACACACACACACACACACACACACACACACACACCGTGCCATGCTAGAGACCAAACCCAGTGCTCTCAGCTCACTACTCAGGTCTTCTACCACTGAATTAAACCCACAACCTGACTCATACTATTTCAAAAGGGAAAACAGAAATATTTTTCTGAAGGGTCAAAGTGTTCCAGCTTAAGGGACTAGAAATAGTACAAGACATTAAAATGAGAAGTGAGGGAGCTTTTCTAACAGAACAGAATGTGTCACAGGAAGGAAGCAGCTGTTAACCTGCGTGGGGCCAGATAGTCTTGCTATACGTCAGACAGAGTGGAGAACTAGATATGAATGTTCACCTGTCTTGCATCAAGGCAGGCACTGGAGATGTGCAGGAACATGAAGATGCACTATTTATTTTATCTTGTAATTGTTTTGTATTATGACTGTAAATGAATAAACGTTTCTTTCTTCTTAAGGCAAAGACAAAAAGAACAATTTAAGAAATAGTCTGAGCCACCCCCCCCCCAAACAAACAATGGGGCCTTGGTGGTACACATCTCTGATCCCAGCCCTCGGGAGGCAAAGGTAGGCAGACCTCTGTGAATTCTACATAGTGGGGACCAGGACTACATAGCGAGAGACCCTATCTCCAACAACCAAAACCAAACCAATGCCCCCCACCACACACACACACACACACACACACACACACACACACACACACACACACACTGAAGAAAAGAAAAGAAAAGAAAAGAAAAGAAAAGAAAAGAAAAGAAAAAAGAAATAGTCTCATTAGTTTAATGACAGTACCACATGTGCAGTGCATAATCTGGTTTCAGTAAAATAAAAATTGAACCACATAGTTTTAAGGAAAAGAAGTCTGGGAAGTCTTGAGCCACTAATGACCTACTTAAGAGAACTCCTTCAAAGACAGATTAGCAAGGGGAGATGGGAGACAGTAGGTTGGGGAGCAGAGTGAGACAATGATCGTGAGCCCACACTCACTCGGTGCAAAATTCAAGCTCACACTTGTTAGAAAAAGTCATGTCGGGTCACTAGAAACCGGGTTACAAGCAGTGCTTTCATGGTGAAATCAAGACGGTTCTTTTCATGGTAGCCAGGTACGCAGTGGTCATGTTTGCTTATCTGCCTTCCAGGTGGTCCAGAATGTCTCAGCTTTCTATACATCTTAATCCTTGGCCATAGGGAGTAGGACCACAGCTTCACTGGCTCCAGTTCATTTTCATAGACCAGTCAGAGTAGTCTTTCCACAGTGTTGTGAAGTCAAAGCACCCCCCTGGGGATGGAGAGATTGCCCGATGGCTGATAGTGTTCGCTGTTCTTCCACACAGGCTGCATTCAGTTCCCACTATCCACTCCAGTTCTACTCCAGAGGAGTTAGACGCCCCCTTCTGACCTCCATGGGCACCAGGCACACACACAGTGCACACACAATATACATACAAGCAACACACACACACATCAAATCAAATACACATTTTTAAAAAGGCAATCTTCTGGAGGCTCAGTTCAGCGAGGATGAAAGCAAAATGCCTTTGGTTGGCATGGAGGGCCCTTCACCCTCAGTCTGGTTGCTTGGCCTGTTTTCTAGGTTTTTAGGTTTTAGGCCTGTTTTGGTGGCTAAGGATGGCACTCAAACCCTTGCCTATGCTGTGCAGGATTCTACCACTGAGCTCCATCCACCCCTGGGCCCTCTCTTACTTCTTACCACTGCCTCTGATCATCTTTGCTTTGAAGTCCAGTTCCTTCTTGTAGTCTGTGGCTTTTTTATTATTGTTACAATAAAATAACAAGGAGTTAAGGTCGGGGTGAGGGGGCTGTTTTTCCCACAGTTCCCTCTACCCAGCTCAGACTAACCTGCCCCTCCTTCCTCGATGCCAGCATCTTCCTTGTCTTACCTACAACCTCCTCCCAGTCTGGGTTGGTTTCTTTCCTTCCCACTTGGGTCCTCTGCCAGAGGGGCAGTTACCCTTAACCACTGAGCGGTCTCTCTCCATTCCCTGTTTTTGTTTGGAGACAGGGTCCCATTTGTAGCCTTGTCTGGCCTGAATTCCCGTGTTGGAAACCAGTCTTGGAAATCCCCCTTTCTCAGTCTCCTGAGAGCGGAGACCGCAGGCTTTGGGCCACCACGTGTATGCGATCTGCCAGGCTGAGCCTCCCGGGGTTAGTTTTCCTATCCCAAGCCTGTGCTCTGCTCTCTAGTTGGTTAGTACCTGTTTACGACTTGATGGAAGAAGCTTATGTACTTTGAGTTGTACATACAGTGATCTGGCACAAACATAGTCAGTCCATAGTGCTGGCTTAAGGTGCATGGACATTGCTCACCCCAGAGCCTAGAAGACTTCAGGTGACAGGCATGTCCATGCTGGGATGTCAGGGACCATTCACACCTTTATCTTAGGGTCATTTTCTCATCCCCTTGGACTATTCAGGTGTTTGGGAGATACAACCTTATGAGCATCCAAGAGTCCCAAGGGGTTCTCTTGTTTGTTTTTAAGTCAAATCGTAGAAGATTATCAGGAAACACCTCAAGAGGTTCATATAAAGAATGAACTGAAAGGAACTTTCAAAAGATTTTTTTTCCCAATTAATTTGTGGTAGGTTTTTTTTGTTTGTTTGTTTTTGTTTTTGGATTGTTTGATTCTTAGATTACTGATGTCAGAGACTGGTTTTACCTCAGAAGAAATACAAACAGAAACATGTGTAATTATGTTGCTATCATTAAGAAAGTCAGGCCTGGCATGGATGTACCTGCCTCACATCTCAGCTACTATGGATGCTAAAGCAGGACTGCTTGAGCCCAGGTGTTCAAAGCCAGCCTGGGCATTACAGTGAGACCCTGTCTCAAAACCAAAAAAGCGCTGGATTTTCCACTGAGTGTACTAAAATGCGTAATTGAGGAATCTCTGTGATAAAGGAGGTGAGGAGCTGGTGTGGTAACACACCCCTGTAATCCCTGCACCTGGGAGACAGAGGCAAGTGGGTTAGTACAAGAATGAGGTCAGCCTGGGCCTCTTAATGGGTCCTAGGGTAGCAAGGGCTGTACAGTAAGGGTAAGACCTTGTTTCAAAAACCAAACAAGCAAGAGCATAAACACAGAGGAAATGTCAGTGAAGCTAAATGCCTGCCTCTGTTTCCGTACCCACCTCACCCCTACGCCCGAGACAGGGTTTCTCCGTGTAGCCCTGCTTGTCCAGGAACTCAATCTGTAGAGCAGGCTGGCCTTGAACTCAGAGATCTGCCTGCCTCTGCCTCCTGGGTGCCGAAATTAAAGATGTGTGCCACCAAGCCTGGCTTTATTTTGTTGTTGTTGTTTGTTTTTTAGCTTCCTTGTTTTCTCTTTTTCATATATTTATTTATTATTTATTTGCAGGAGAGGTGGTATGGGTGTCACGGTGTGCATGTGGAGGTCAATCTGTGTGTGGATGTCTTGTCAGGAGAGGTGGTATGGGTGTCACGGTGTGTATGTGGAGGTCAATCTGTGTGTGGATGTCTTGTCAGGAGAGGTGGTATGGGTGTCACGGTGTGCATGTGGAGGTCAATCTGTGGAGGTCTTGGTTTGCTCCTTCCACCCAGGAATTGAACTCACTTGGTGGCAAGTGCCTTAACTCATTGACCCATCTGGCCCGACCTCAAACTCTCAATTCTCCTGCTGCAGACTGTCAGTTGCTAGGATTGCAAGCATTCAGCACTGTGCAAGCATTCAGCTTTATTGAATTTCTTTAGATTATGACACAGATTGGAAAAGAAGCTGAGCTGAGAATGTCGCTCAGTGGTAAAGCACTTGCCTAACACGCCTCTGCTGTAGATCTGACCCCCAGAATCTCACAAATACAGTTCTTTAAATAAGCAAATAAAGCAGCCTGTATCTTAGCCATGCAGAAGATGGCCTGAGAAAAAGCAAGAGGGCAATAACGTTTACTTATTTGTTTTTGTTTGTGTGTTTGTCTTCGTATGGATGTGAACATGCAAGTATGGAGGTCACAGGACAACTTTCAAGCTCTCTTCCTGCTGCTGCCCTGTGTGCTACAGGCTAACTGGACTGAGAACATCCAGGCAATTCTTCTGTCTCCACATACTTACTGCCTTAAGGGAATGCTGGGATTACAGGGGCATACCACGAAATCTAGTTTTGTGAGATTTAATGTATTTTTATTTTATGTGGATCTGTGCTTTGCCCCGCCTGTAGGTCTGTGGGCTACACGTGTGCAGTGTCCATGGAGGGCAGAAGAGGGCACCAGAGCCTCTGGAACTAGAGTTAGAGATGTTGTGAACCACCCTGTGGGTCACTGGAACTGAACCCAGGTCCTCTGGAAGATCCGTCAACATTTAATACAGAGGCATCTCTCCAGCCCCTGCATCTGCCCTTTTAATGTGGGTCCTGGGCTTGAACTCAAACTCAGGTCATCTAGTGTGAGGATAGTGCTTTTTCCAGCTGAGTCAGGAAATGGTGACATCTGCCATTCATCCCAGGACTGCCTCTGCCTCCTGAGTACAAAGAGGCAGATGGATCTCTGTTGTACGATATTTTGTTTGTGTTCAGACAAATAAAGCTTGCCTGGAGATCAGAGGACAGAGCCAGCCACTAGTTAACCATAAAGGACAGGCAGTGGTGGTACACACCTTTAATCCCAGCATTTGGGAGGAGGAAGTAAGTAGATCAGGAGTTCAAGGCCACCCTGGGCTACAGGAGTCTAAAAGAGAAACAAACAGAGCTGGGCGGTGTTGGCTCACACCTTTAATCCCAGCAGTAGAGAGGATCATGTCTTTGATCCCAGCACTAGGGAGGCTCACACCTTTAATCCCAGCACTAGGGAGGTGGACACAGGAATATAAGGTGGGGGGGGGTTAGGAATTTAGCTCAGTGGTAGAGCGCTTGCCTAGCAAATGCAAGCCCTGGGTTCGGTCCTCAGCTCTGGGGGGAAAAAAAGGAATATAAGGTGGGTGGAGACAAGCTCTGTCCCCCATTTGGTCTGATCTACATAGTGAGTTCCAGGACTAAGTAGAGAGATCCTGTCTCAAAAAACAAACAAACAAAAAGACTTAACTCATTTTCTTTCTGTTTTGAGAGAGGGTCTGACTATGTGGCTGTGGCTAGCTTTTAAATTTACTATGTAAACCAGACTGGTATTGAGTTTAAAAGTAGGTGCCACCATACCTGGCAATTTATTTTTAGACCCATTTTCATTATGTAGCCTTAGCTGGCTATCTTAGCACATACCATGCAGTGCTATTATTTTATGTATGGTGTGCGTGTGTGCGTGCGTGCGTGCGCGTGTGTGTGTGTGTGTGTGTGTGTGTGTGTGTGTGTGTGTGTGTGCATGCTAGCACTTGGGTGCCATGGAGTCCAGATCTCCCTGGAACTGGAGTTACAGGTGGTCATGAGCCACCCAATGTAGGTGCTGGGGATCAAACTGTGGTCCTCTGGTCCTCTGCAAGAACCAAAAGCAGTCTCAACTGCTCAGTCATCTCTCCAGCCCTGATTTAAATACTTCTAAACTACTTCTCAGTGAGGAAACCCATCAGCAGTGCCGTGTGCTGAAACTGCCCATGAATTCACTGTGTCTGCCACCTCACTGGGCTCTGCTGTGAGCTGAAGTTCTGTTTTTGTCATTGTGTGCCCCCCCCCCACACACACACACTTGGCACATAGCCTCCAGAAGGTCACAGAAGTGGAATGAGCTGCTCTCTGAACCAAAGCACCACCACTAAAACTTCAAATAAAATACTAAACTTCCAATGTCAACATCATGTCCCTTCTGTCTTTTACAATGAGATAACATATTAGGGGGAAAAATTAGGCCTATGACAAAAAAAGGTTTAAAAACTCACTTATCATTGCTGAGAACAGATATCAGTTTCTACTAGAAAACGATAAGAACTTGCAGACACCAGAGATGACTTCTCCCACTCTGCTCAGGCACTCTAGCGTTTTCATCTAGACACCCACTACCATGTTACAGCTCTATGATAGAGCGGCCCCAGGTTCAGTCCCAAGCATCACAAGCTAGGAGTGTTCCCGTGGTGACATGTAGAAGGGTCAGGGGAAGCCTTGGCCTCTCCCCTCAGCACGGCATGGTCAGACATGGTCAGAGCACAGGACCACACCCCTGCAATCCTAGCACCCTGGAGGTGGAGGAGGCAGCAGGGGGAGGCAGAACCCTGCTCGGGGTATTCCTTGGCTACAGAGTGAGTCAGAGGCCAGCCTGAGCTACAGGAGAACATGTTTCAGTAAGTAAGCAAACCCTTAGGAACAACAACAAAATCCCTGCCCCTTTTCATCAGAGACATCCAAGTTATTTTCACAGTAAAGCAGATGAACCCAATCTCACTGTGGGGGCAGAGTGGAGGGGCAAGCGCCGCATTACTGAACTTGTATCCCCTATATTTTGGAAAACAATCCATGGAAAATAAAGCACAGTCGTCAATAGAGTGTTTAATTTGGAAATGCAAATATTTATCGATCCGATTTTCAATTTTGTGAACAGTGAAGGTCTCTTGAGGGACAAAACAATACCTAATTGAAAAAAAAAAAGGTGGGGGAGGGAGAACACAGAGCACATAGGAGGGCTTATTTTTCATACGTTGTATTTATTTACATGGACACTGGATTACATCTAAGTAAGATGGTTTTCATAATTAAAGACATGTAGCCAGGCGTAGTGGCACATAGTGAATTTCCGGGCAGCCAGAGCTATCTAGTGGGACTCTGTAAAAAAGAGAACACTCGTGGGCGTGCCTTAGGACATTTCTTACAGTTTTTTCTGGCTCTTTCAGGAAAAGAAGGTGAGGTTCCGGATTGGGGACAGCTGATTAGCTTGCTCAGAGTAGGACTCTTACGGAACTGAACGCTTCTTCCTGTGGGTCCGCACTGCAAGGTCCCCTACATCCATTACAATTCCCAGCGGTTGAGCGAGCGGAGCGCAGAAAGCCTGAGGCTCAAAGCCTGAGCCCAGCTTTCCTAAGTCACTTTGTGACGGGTGATTTTGAGCACCGTATTTATTTTTCAGAGTTTCGGTTTCATTATTTGGGAAATGGGAACAATATATCTGCTTAGGAAGGTTGCTGAGAAGATGAACTGGGCCTGTGTGTGAAAAGCCTTTTTCAGCTGTAAATCGCTCCCCCAGATGTTAGTTATTATCGCCATTAAAGGACATGGAATCCTTTTCAATTGTACAGGAGCTTGCAAAAAAGCCTCCTTGACACTTTCCGCCGCAACTTGACCCGGAGCTTAATCGGGTTGTCAAGCGAAAGGGTTCTGGTGTCCCCGCAGCAGCCCGGGGCAGGGTCACCCACGCGGTCGGCGCGGTCACTGCCGCGTCCTCTCCGGATCCGCAGCTCCCCCACGATCCTCCCACCCGCGTCTCCGCAGGAGGAGCGCGATGTTCCTCGCCTTTGGGGTGGCGCGGGCCGGAGGGTGTGGGCCGGGGCGGAGCTGGGCCGGGTGGGGGGTGGGGTGAAGCGAGGGGCGTGGCTTGGCACGGAGGGCGTGGCCTGGGCCTCCGGGCGTTCCGGGAGGCCGATGCCCGAAGCTGGCAGAGCCCGGTGCACTCGGCCCGCAGCCTGCACGCACCGCGGTGCGGGCTGCACCCTTGGGTCCCCACGGCTCTAGAGCCGAACTCGCGTCCCTGAGTCTCAACAGGTCAAGGGAGGTGACGAGGACGCCCCAGCCGGGACTGGAGGACCCAGGAGCTGGAAGGTAAGCTGACCCCTGAGTGCCCCGGGCTGGGGGGCTGGGGGGTCCTCCTGGTCTCCGGGGCCGCAGTCGCGAACTTTTCGGCAGCCAGGCTGCCCCGCACGCTAACTCAAGGCCGGCTTTGCCACTTTCTGGGTGGGAGCCTTTCGGCAGAATGGGCGCAGGAGACAGGCGCGCGCCGCCCCTGTCTGCGGTTCCGCGGCAGGTAGCTTCGAGAAACCCAGGGGACGAGGACCTGGGAGGTCGCTCGTCCACCCTCGCTCCCTTAAGCCTCGCGTCCTGCGGGAAAACGTCCCGTTGTTGGAGCCTGGTCCCTGAGTTGCGTAACAGGAGTCCCAGAAGTTTCTTGAGAACAGCCAGGTTTTTCCTCCTCCGCTTCCGACCCTCCTTCCCCCAGCATCTGGCAGGAGATTAGTGGTACCTACCCATCCCCTCTAATTGTGATGGAGAGGAGGTGTGGGGCGGTGGTCAGCATCCTCCAGGCAGGGAAAGTTGGAGGCACTTCTGAGAACTGCTGTTCCGGACGGAGGGAGACGGCGTTTTGAGACCGAGGATTGGCCGGTTTCTTTGGACGCTGCTCCCCACCCCCCCACTGTTTTCTCCAGTGTCGGGTCGGGTCCGCGGTGACTGAGCCTCTAGCCCTCGGCTAGCGAGTTAGAGGGGGACGACGGTTCGAGGGGGAGTACGAATCATACGCTTCCTGTGTGGAACCCTACTTCCATGAACGAAGCCCCGAGGGGCCTTCCAGCGTCTTGCGGTTTGGGTTTTCTTCACTAATACTGTTATGCAAATCGTCCTAAGACCCTTGGCTTTGGAGGTTGGGGCTGTGTCCGAATCTTCCGAGAACCAGACAGAGCTGGCGGAAAGCCCTGGCTGCCGGCGTTCCATTTGCCTTGCTTTGTACTCTTTTGAAGGGTAGGGTGGGATAATTTTAATCCTGTTGGTGCGCCATGGGGGGTATGACCCGCCGCTGAGGAACTTGGCACATTGAAAACCTTCAGTGCGGAACCATGAACCGAGATGCAGACGCGCTGCTGCCTGGGACAGTTGCAGAGTGAGAATTCTGAGCTCTCTGCAATGGAATCACTGAGGAGCAGTCCTAGAGCGAGCGGGCTCTGCGCCGGATTCAGGGCAAGGTCGTGCAGAATGCGTGGTTGGTGGGGGTGGGCGGCATCCCTCCCTCAGACCTAGGCAGTATCAGGCTGGTGCTCTTCGAAGGGGGCTTGCAAAGGGAAAAGACTCAAGCTCTTCCCTGCGGCTTACAAATACCTAGATATGGCCCTGCTTAAGTGTTTGCTTCCTCTGTCTAATGTATCTCCTTAGCTTGCCTTTCATCTTTAGTGGGAAGGATTCCGTGAGTGGGTATTCTAGAAATAGATTCACAAGAGACTGAAAAATCTCGGTGGCTCGCCTGCTTCATTTAAAGGTGATTTCTTGACTGTGTGGGGAAGATAAAAATGCATAAAAGGAAAGGGAAGAGTGGAGAGCTAACAATCCAGGGGAGAATGGGAGAGAAGATAAATTCTAATTAAAACTAGGGAATCACATTTGAATTCAGTGTGCCCGGGGAGAACAGGAACGGAGGAAAGGAAGGGTTGGAGATGAGATGGGTCAGAGTGAGACTTGGAGGAGACCAAGTTTCAGACAGGAGTGATTGTTTTTGTTTTTGAAATGTCCCAAGTTTGCTGACTGGGGATGTGGAACTAGCAGGTTTGATCCTGGGCGTATCTTTGCTGTCTGCAGAAAGAACTGGACTTTGGGGCTAATATGTCTTATTCATTCAGTGCAGAAAGTGCATTCTATAGGGCCCTTGTCTTCGGTCATTTGCATAACTCTTCCACCTTGCAAAAAGACAGTTTTGATGAATCATGTTGTCTTCCCTTAGGATACAAAAAATCATCCAAAGGTTAGACAATATAGCAAAATAAAGTCCAGACTGTTTTAAATATGGCTTTCCTCACCGTATGCAGAGCAAGCTCCCCCCACCCCCAGAAGTCAGTGTTCCGTTATGGGGTAATCAGACGGTATCCGAACCGCTGTGTCTTCTGTTTCCTACTCGGTTTAACTGAATTTTGTAAAGAGCTGATTGAGCTAACAGGTGGTGGTGGCGGCGGTGATGTTCCTCCTGTTCTTTATCCTCTGCCTCCTTTTCATCCTTCTAGTTTTCGTTTTGTTTTTGATTTTTCAAAGAATCTCACTGTGTAGCTTAGGTAGTTTTTGTTCTCCTGCCTCAGCATCTGCTGGGGGTGCAAGCACATGCCATGTGCCACTCACCTAGTCAGCACTCCTGATTTAAGATGAGTTAGCGGTTAAGAGCACTGGCTGCTCTTCCAGAGGACCCCGGTTCAATTCCCAGGACCACACGGCAGCCCAAAACTAGCTGCAACTCCAGTTCCAGGGCAATCAACACACTCACACAGGCATGTAAGCAAAAACACCAATGCACATAAAATAAAAACAAGTAAATCCTAAAAAGATAGACACACTTATGAGTTGCATTTTTGTTAGACACCAATTTTTATTTTTTTCCCCAGACAGGGTTTTTCTGTGTCGTCCTGGCCATCCTGGAACGCCCTCTTTAGACCAGGCTGGAAACTCACGGAAATACTCCTGCCTCTGCCTCACAGGTGCTGGGATCAAAGGCCTGCACCACCATACCCAGCATATACCAATACATATTTATCCATATGTTTGGTCAGTGTCGGAAAAAACGAGAAGAAAATTGTCCCTTGTGTTTTGTTGGTTTTGTTTTGAGACAGGGTCTTGATCTGCAGTCCAGGCTGACCTAGAACTTGGTACATAGCCCAGAGTGGTCTCAAACTTGTTAACATTGTATTGCCTCAGCGTCCCAAGAGTGGGATTATAAACATGAGCCACAATGTCTGCCTCTGTTGTTGATTGCAGACAAGTCTTTTTTTTTTTTTTTTTTAGGAGTTTCTCTTTGTTTTATATGTGTTCGTGTTTGCCTGCAAGTACCTTAGTGTACCAATGTGCATGTGGTACCCACAGAAGCCAGAAGATAGTGTCAGAGCTCCTGGGACTGGAGTTAAACTGTAAGCCCCGCATGTAGGGGCTTGGAACTGAACCTGGGCCATGCAAGAGCAGCAAGTGCTCTTAACCATTGAGCCATCTCTCCAGTCCCATCAAGACAGATTCTTTTTTTTTTTTTTTTTTTTTCGGTTTTTCGAGATAGGGTTTCTCTGCGTAGCTTTGCGCCTTTCCTGGAACTCGCTTTGTAGACCAGGCTGGCCTCGAACTCACAAAGATCCGCCTGGCTCTGCCTCCTGAGTGCTGGGATTAAAGGCGTGCGCCACCACCGCCCGGCTGACAGATTCTTTCTGTGTAGCTGAAACCAGCCTGGAACTCAGGATCCTTCTGCCTCGCCTTTGGAAGTGCCAGGATTGTCGGCGTGCACCACCACACAGCCGGTTTAAAATCCGAGCTTCTGAAAAGACACTTGTTTTTATTATTTTTTGAAAAACAAGTGGAAAGAGTTCTTTGCTCAGCTCTTTCGTCAAATTTGCATAAACTCTCATGGAGTTAGTTGAATGTTAAAATCCAAGTCCTGAAATAGCCCTGTATTTTCACTTTTTAAAAGCCAAAGCTGAGCTGGAGAGATGGCTCAGTAGTTAAGAGCACTTGCTCTTCTTCCAGAGGACCTGGGTTTAGTTCCCAATAGCCATATAACTCCAGCTGCAAGGTTTCTGATACCCCTCCAGGCCTCCACGGGCATCCCCAACACACACACACACACACACACACACACACACACACACACACACACACGTATATTGGTTCTTTGAGACAGGTTCCTTTGTATAACAGCTCTGGCTGTCTTGAAACTCGTTGTAGACCAGGCTGGCCTGGAACTCAGAGATCCACCTGCATCTGCCTCCTGAATGCTGGGATTAAAGGGGACTGAGCACTTGAATCTTGGATTGTATTAAAATTAATTATATAAATGTGACCTATTTATGAACATTCTACCACAACATGGAAATAAATATGAAATGTGTGGTTCTTAATAGGTACAGATATTCTGTTAATGATTAACTGTCATTCCCGTGTGTGTGTGTGTGTGTGTGTGTGTGTGTGTGTGTGTGTGTGTATGTATGAGAGAGAGAGATGCATATATGTGTGTGGGTGTGAGCACCTGTGTGTGTTCATCATCTAGAGGAGGATGTCAAGTGTCCTGTGCTTATTCCCTCAAGAACAGGGTCTAACACTGAGTCTGGAGCTTGGCTGGCACCCAACAAGATCCAGCAACCTCTTGTCTTTACCTCTCACAGTGCTAGGATTACAGGCCCCGAGTGAGTCCATACTTGGCTTTTCACATGAGTGCTTGGGCTTTGAAGGCAGGTGAGGACCTTACCTGCTAAGCTGCATCTCCAACCTATTTATTTATTTTTGAGATAGGGTTTTCTGCAGCTGGCCACGCACTGTGTATATTCCTGGGAATTGAACCATGGACCTGGTGTCTGCTAGGCAAGCATTCTACCAACTAACTGAGCTATGCCTGCAGCCTCGGCCCCTCCAGCCCCTTAACTTCTGGTGTTTACAGTGAGCTCTCCCAGAGTTGATACAAAGTGACAAGGCCATCATGGCTGCTAATGAGTTCCTCTCTCCTGCCTCAGGACAGCTCTCCTTTAGTACTATTCTCCAGGGGAGGAAAGTCAGCTGACGCTCTTAAATTATCTGGCCCATTTTAAACATGACTAAGTGTTTCTTATGAGAATGACTTTTTCCTACTGAGTTTTGTGACAAGTGGAGCCTGAAGGAAATAACGTTACGAAATCTCTTGTTCGGTCCTGATACTTCTTCCGTGTGCCAGACAGTGATCTGAGCATACACCGTGGTAAGCCTTGATCTGCAGAAGAGCAAGCAGAGACATCTCCGACAGCACGTCTGTGTTGATATCCATGACATGCCATGCACACCTAATTGTAACTCGGAAGCTGGAGTTCATTTTCCCTTTCACGATCAGGAAACTGAGCTGAAGTTGAATGGCTTGACTCTGTGACTCAAAGCCTGGTGCAGTTTCTAGTATGGTACACTACGTCGGCTATGTGGATATGTGGTTTCCTGTTTTTCAAGAATTACAGCTTGACTCTAAAATATAAAAATAGTCTTCCTCGGGTTGGGGATTTAGCTCAGTGGTAGAGCACTTGCCTAGCAAGCGCAAGGCCCTGGGTTCGATCCTCAGCTAAAAAAAAAAAAGCCTTTCTCCTTGGCTAAGTAATTCTTTCTCATCACTATGGGAGTGAAAAAGTAAACATTTTCATCTAGTGTTCCAGATATATATTTGTACCTCTAAAGGAAAATGCTACGCAGACCTAGTTAACAAATTGTATTTACCTGCACCAAGGATCTTAACTTAGCTGGGCCTGTAGTAAAAGTCTGTAACCCCAGCTGTTCAGAAGGCAGAGAAAGGAGAATCACAAGTTCAAGGAGAGGAGCTGGAGAGATGGCTCAATGGTTAGGAGCACTGGCTGCTCTCCCAGAGGACCCAGGTTAATTCCCAGCACCCACATCATTGCTCACAATAGCTCTGTAGCTACCCAGTCTCAGGCAATCTAAAACTCTCTTCTGGCCTCTGTGGACAATGTGTGCACATGGCACATGAGTGCACAGACGCATGCATGCAAAGCAAACACTCATATTTATAAATAGAAATCTCAAAAACTAAGTCAAGTTCAAGGGTAGCCTATTCTTAAAATACTGCTAGGCATAATGATTCAGACCTTTAATCCCAGCACTTAGAAGACAGAGGCAAGCTGATCTCTGTGAGTTCAAGGTCAACCCAGTCTACATAGTGAGATTCTGTCTTACAAAACACACACAAATACTAAATCAAACAAAAAGGGCTGGGTTTATAGTACTGCAGTTGATTAGGTCACTTTTCTGGGACAAGGGAGATAGAGACAGGCCTCCTGCCTACCCAGACTAGCCTATGTGCCAAGTAAGAGACCCAGTTCCAAAAACAAGGACGTTGTCTTCAAGCCTGCCCACATATACACCTTACAAGCTGGCTCCTTTAGTTCAGAACAGCCATTATTGAGCTTATGAAAGCTCCGGTGTGCCTTTCAAGAATATATGCCTGAGTAAATCCCTCATCCTCTCACTGTTTCCTTTAGCCTTGTAGACACGTTGGATGTGTATGTTGATTCAGTGATTATCAGAGTCTCTTGGAAGGCTTCGTAGCCACAGATGATCCCGTTAGTGCCAGAGTCTCTGATTCTGGGGCATCTGGGAGGCTGGTGCGGAATTTGCATTTGTAACCAGGAGCTGTTGGGGCTTCTATTTCTGGAACCAGGTTCGCACCACTGAATAGAGCAGAGACTTAGCACCACGGCTCTGAGCCGGGTGTGTGGGCTTACAGTCTTCAATGTTGCTCCTGCCACTTGTTAGGCTCTAGGCAAAGCCATTAACTTCTGGTCAAGGAATGTGAAGATGCGATGCTATCCTTCTTCCAGGCCAGCCAATTCAGCTGCTCGGGTCTCCAGGAATGCAAGGTGACAGGGGAATGGAATGACTTTGTCACTCATCGTAGCAGTAGCTGGAGTGCCAGTATTTTATTTCCTTACTCCAAGCTCCAATTTACACCAGGGTTTGCCTACAAACTCAGGGAGCTGTGTGCCAGGAGGGAAGCCGGAGCCCAGGGAATCCCATGTTATATAATTGGCAGTGCAGCTGCTCTGTACTCCAGGGGAGTTACTGTCTTGATAGTAAACATGCTTCCCTTTGCTGCAGAAATAGACACAAGTTGTGCTCTCCAAGGATGTTCCAGACATACATTCTTGAGGGCAACCTGTATCACAGGCACTTGGTAACTCCGCTTAGACAACATGCCACAGCCCTGAGAGCTGTCTCTACAATGAGGGAGTGACACACGAGTGCTTTCTCTACTAGGGAGTTGAGCATTAAGCCACTAAATGTGTGGGTACTGGGAGCAGAACATTATAAATGCTACTTTTAGTCTGTGTGTGCTGTTTTTACCCCTGAAAGGGGTTGTTGGCCCTTGATCACATTGTTTGTCCACTCTTTTTATGGGCATGTAGATGTACATGTGGAGGTCAGAGGACAACTTGTGGGGCCGGTTCTCTCCTTCCAAAGTGTGGGTCTAAGGGACCAAGCCCAGGGTGCCAGGCTTGGTGGCAATAGCTTTTCACCCACGGAGACATCTCTCCGGCCCTCTTTCTTCTTTTTAACAGTAAATAAGTAAACCCAGGCACGAGAGCAGTGGCTCCTCCGTGAAGAGCACTCACTGCTCTCTCAGAGGACGCACGTAGTGGCTCACAGCTACGTCAGGCTTCAGAGACACCGCACGTCAAGGCCCCTCTCGGCGTCCTGCTCAAGGTTGGAGCCGTGAGCTCACAGCTATTGCTGCTGCCATGTCTGCTGCCCACTGACAACTCCCCTGCTGCTGTGGTGGACTCCTAGTTCTCTGGAATTTATAAGTCCAAATACCAACCCCTCCCCGCTTTTTTCCCCCTATAAGTTGGCTTGATCATGGTGTTTTATCACAGCAAATGAAAAGCACTAATACACGGGGTTGGAGATTTAGCTCAGTGGTAGAGCGCTTGCCTAGCAAGCTCAAGGCCCTGGGTTTGGTCCTCAGCTCTGAAAAAAAAAAAAAAAAAAAAGTACTAATACACACATTGAAAATAGATGAAATATTTTAGGGTCATGCATGCTGGTACATGCCTTTAATCCCAGCACCCAGGAGGCAGAGCCAGGTGGATCTCTGAGTTGAAGGCCTGGTCTATGGACCAAGTGCCAAGAGATCCAGGGCTACTCAGAAAAACCCTGACTTGGAAAAGAAATAGATAAAATATTTAAAATATATGTGTATATACTCCTACCCCACACACAGTTGGGATTCTACTTCCAAATTGGATTCAGTCCCAACTGCTGCTTACACCTATGATTAATCCCTTCTAGGACTAGGCGATAAAGGGTGTGGGACACGGCAGGGAATTAATTAAGGAGAGCATTAAAATTATCCCTCAAGAATGAAAAATTCGCCGGGCGGTGGTGGCACACGCCTTTAATCCCAGCACTCAGGAGGCAGAGCCAGGCGGATCTCTGTGAGTTCGGGGCCAGCCTGGTCTCCAAAGTGAGATCCAGGAAAGGCACAAAGCTACACAGAGAAACCCTGTCTCGAAAGAAAAACCAAAAAAAAAAAAAAAAAAAAAAAAAAAAAAAAAAAAAAAAAGAAAAAGAATGAAAAATTCATTATCTGGGGATCACAAACCAAGGCTATGCTCTTGATTTCCCATTTCTTTCTTTTTTTTTAAAAACTTGCTCTGTAGCCCAGGCTGGCCTCGAACTCAGAGATCCACCTGCCTCTGCCTCCCAGAGTGCTGGTATTAAAGGCGTGTGCCACCACTGCCCGGCTTTGATTTCCCATTTCTGAAAATTACACTTTAAGTTAAACTTTTCTGTTCTGTGTTCTATGATGTTCTGTGATCTGACAAATAAAGCTTGCCTGGAGATCAGAGGGCGGAGCCAGCCATTCATTAACCATAGAGCAGGTGGGGCAGCGCAGCCAGGCGGTGCTCACGCCTTTGATCCCAACACTTGGGAAGATCACGCCTTTGATCCCAGCACTTGGGAAGATCACGCCTTTGATCCCAGCACTAGGGAGGTGGAGACTGGAATATAAGGCGGGTAGAGACGGGATCTCCGCCATTCAGTCTGAGGGTTCGTAGAGACGGGATCCTGCCCCTTTGCTCTGAGATTTCGTAGAGGTAAGAAGTCTCTGGTGGCTGACTGCTGTGCTTCTTTCTGATCTTAATATCTGACTCCAGGTTTTTATTGTTAAGACTAATTAGGCTCATGCTTCAGTTCTGTACATTTTCTTTCTTGTACATTTTCACTTAGCAAAAGATTGTGTAGGAATTAAATTATTGCATCTTCTCAAAAGGAAAAAAATCAAATTTTCACTTTTTTTTTGTGGTGTGTCAAACCCCATGATCACAAAAACTTGTGATTTCTCTTCACTGCAAGTGTGTTGTACTAGCCAGGGTTCTCTGAAGGGACAGAGCTGATGGAACTTCTTAGAGTGGCTTACAGGCTGTGGTCTGAGTAGCCCAGCAACGGCTGTCCCCTGATAGAATGGCTAAGGATCCAGGAGTTGTTTTTGCTTGTTTGCTTTTGTTGTTGTTGTATTTGTTTTGTTTTGTTTTTTCTCCCGAGACAGAGTTTCTCTGTGTAGCTTTGGTGCCTGTCCTGGATCTCACTCTGTAGACCAGGCTGGCCTCGAACTCACAGAGATCTTCCTGGCTCTGCCTCCTGAGTGCTGGGATTAAAGATGTGCACCACCAGCTCCAGGCTTGGCTTTTTGTTTGTTTGTTTGTTTTAACCAGGAGTTGTTTAGGTTGTATTTGGTTGTCTCTGCAGTCGTCTTCTGGTTCTGAGGCCCCAGAGAGCTGCTAGTTTTCAGTGTACATTGGAATCCTGAAGAAGTGGGTTCTAAAAGTGCCCTCCCATGAGGGCTGCCTCCAGAAGGTGTGGCCCAGATTTGGGGCGGATCTTCCAACCTCTAATGATCTGGATTTAGGGGTGGGTCTTCCACTAAGAATAATCCAACCAGGAAAAATCCACATAGGTGCCCTCGCTCTGCTTTGGTTTTAGTTAATTACAGATTAGTCAAGTTGACGACAAGATCGGCCATCATGCAGAAATTGCTGTGTATGTTTTTGCTCTGACTTGTTCCCTGGGGGTGTTATGAGACATGAAATTTCTTCTCCCCACCCAATTGACTGCAATTTCAAATTTCTTTGATTGAGTACTTAAGTCCTTTCCTTAAGTTTCTACTTCTAATGGGAGGGCTTCTACAGTGACAGTGTGTGATCTGCAGTCAGACATGGCCACTTCACAGTGTTCAGATGCTTCCTCCAGAGTCTCACTGCCATGGAACTGGACATCACTTGTAAGATCCAAATGTGTACTTCTGATGGTCTGGTCAATATTTGGCCTAGACTGCGTTTGCACCTTGGCCAAATTGTAACCTCTAGTATCTTCCTCTTGAGCCCTGGTTACAGAATTGGACATTTCACTTCTGCCCTTGCTCTGCAGACTTCAGCCCTGCATCTTTTAAGAAACAAAACAAAAAAACAACAACAGCGTTTCGCCCTCTAGCCCTGGCTGCTTGGCTGGCCTGAGATATTTAGATAACACTGATCTCAAATGTGCAGCCTTCTGAGTGCCCACTGATATAATAGTGGCAGGAACCTGATGGGAGCAACAAACGTTCTGATTGAATTTAAGGCCCAATGCATAAGATGAAATCCATTCCTAGTACTGTTATTGGACCAAAAGTCTGTGGCTACACAGGTCATAGACCCTAAGGAAAAAACCTAAACTACTTTCCTGTTAAACGCACATAGTATTAAACGGACCCCCCAAGCCTTGACTTACATTGCACCTGAAAGTTAGTGCATCTCTCGGCCCTCGTTCGAGACACTGCAGCTGATAGTGATTAATACAGAGACCCACAACTGGTCAAGGTTTAGAGGAGACTGCTGAATTCCCAGCCCTGAGTGGGACATCTGTGTCACTGTCCTCCTCCTAAGGCAGGAGTCTTTGCAGAAGGCCGCAGAGAGACTGTAGATCCAGAGGTGGTGATAACTGTAAGCAAACTGTCTTCTGGATACAGCAGAGTTGTACAGTGAACTCACAGTGCTTGTGGCAGACACAATCTCAGCACGGAGAAGGGAGGGGACACAAAGGCCCGCCCCAGCTGAGGAGCTATTGGTTATTGATAGCTGCCAGGAGAGGGACCGTCAGTTTTCTCTAAGAGTATTACCCCTTGTAAGTGACTGTTTCTGTGGAAGGCTACACATCCAAGAATATATGAGCATCATAAACTGGACTTGATTGATTTAAAATTAGAAGGAAAAAAAAAGGACACAAAGCTGGGTGGGTAGGGAAGGAGGGCAGTTCTGGAGGAACCGTGGAAGGGGTGAAGATGATCAGAACACATTGTACAGAGTTCTCAAAGAACTACCAAAAAATGAAAAAAAAAAAAAAAGAAATTATACTTCTCAGTAGCTGGAGTTTCTCAATGTGTATCAAATTTCCCTCCCCTCCTCCTTAGAATGGCACACAAATATGCAGCAGACCCGAAGTATGAACTAAGCATCTATTTGGCCAAGCCTCTGAGATTTGAAGTCGTAATTGCCAGAGGAGCATATTCAGCCAGGCACATGCAACTCCTGAACCAGAATAGTCATGAATGTGGCTTAATACAAAATCATAGGCTTAATTAAAACATCTTGGCTCCCCGCCCATAAATAGATTGAGCTGTTCTTGACACAGAATTTATTTATTTATTGGTTTCTTGAGACAGGGTTTCTCTGTGTAGCTTTGCACCTTTCCTGGAACTCGCTTTGTAGACGCCTGCCTCTGCCTCCTGAGTGCTGGGATTAAAGGCGTGGGCCACCACCGCCCGGCTTGACACAGAATTTATAATGACAATGCTCTGTCACCATGTCAAAAGGTGGTGCATACTTGCTGGGAGACTCTCCTTACTATACTTCCACTCCATAGGGCCTCTCTACCATAGGAATGTGCTGGCCATTAATTCAAGAATCATAGCCTCTGGGGATACATATGTAAAAATTGGGACTGGAGTTTGCATTTCATTGGGGAGAGTTAAGAAATATTTTTTTATATAAATTAAACTCAGATACTGGTGTGTACTAAGAAACAAATTAAAATATGGTCTATGCCATTATTCTTCTCCCTATACCGAGGCCCATTTGTTCTTGTTGCCATGGACCCCAATTTTGTATAGAACTCCATTTGTCCTCCCTTAGAGGGTGGGGCCGTCATCATCTGCCTTTCCATGTCTTGATTTACCTGCCTCTCTGGAAGCTAGAAGAAGACCATTTCCTAGATGCGGATTTTTGATGTGTAGATGAATTGCCAAACTGTCTTGTTAAATAAAAAATATGGAGCCAGATATAGGGGTGAAAACCTGAGAGATCAGGGAAATAGGGAATGCCACAGCCAACCTCACTTCACCAACTCTGCAGTTTCCAAAAGAGGGTTACTTCCTGTCTACTCATGCCTATATGCCATGCTGTTCTGCCATCTGATTTGCTCTCTCTGTCCAGTTGTATCACTTCCTCTTCCTGCCCAGCTCTGTCACTTCCTGTCTGTCTATACAGACCTCCATGGTTAACTATGTTGGAATTTAAGGCGTGTGCCACCACACCTGGCTCTGTTCCCAGTGTGGCCTTGGTCTCACAGAGAACCACACAGATCCCAGCCTGACGAGTGATAGGATTAAAGGCACGTGCTACCATTGCCTGACTTCTATATAGTGGCTGGCTTCTTCCTCTGATCTCCAGGCAAGTTTTACTGGGGGACACGTATTGGGAGGGGGCACAATACATCACCACATTGATGGTCTGTAGACTTTGGGGAAGAATTTTCCTCTCCTGGCAGAAGGAGAAGGATTTGGACAGCCCACCCATACTCCTCATGTGTTCTTCCTTTTTGCCTTGATGATGAGTTAGATATCTGATTGTAGCATCAGGCTTTCGCACCTTAAAATGAAAAAGCCTGATGAAGAGAGCAGAGCAGAGCAGAGCTGAGTGGGCTCCTTCCTGATGCCCTGAGTAGCTGAAAGTCTCCCGGAGCTAGCCTCTGGGCGAGCCTCCTGGACTTGCTGTAGAAGAAACGTGAACTTAAATCAAGCAGTTGTTATCTTGTTGCCAAGAGCATTGTTAATTCTTACAGTTATCGGGGAAGAGAGTTGGAGCTGTCGGAGACCTGTGGAAAGCATATTACGTCACTAGCTTCAGGGGTCAGGGATGGGCTTCCTGAGAGTGTCCCTCAGCTGGGCACCGAATCACGGCAGAGGGGAGCCAGCAAGCAGGACAGGGGGTGTGTGCTTGGGTTGGGGATCTGGTGTGATAGCACAGCCTCTGGATGGGGGCTGGCTGCAAAGTCTGTGCTTCATTGCTGGCCTTCCCGGCTTGTGGGTCCATGTGGCCTTGGAGAGATGGAGGAGTTACAAGTGGTCAAGTCTGTTGGGAGTGGGGTGGAATTCTGGAAATGGGGGTGGGGAGTGTGATTCATGAGTCACCCCAACACATTGCCTGTTACCGAGAGATGGCTATTCCTGGAAAGTGGGGTGGAGGGTAGTAGAGATGGCCAGAAACTGAGTAGTGCAGGAGGCCTCTGTAGTCCCCGTGGAAACCAGGTCATGATCATGGGATCTGGGACCAGATCAAAGTGGAATCTGCTGGGTATGACCAAACCAGCCAGACCAAACCTGACCAAAAGTACAGCTTAGGAAGTGCTCTGGATGAGCTAGTCATTGTACTAAAACTTTCCTTGTTTTTATTATGACGATGATGCAATGAAATTAATATAAAAAGTCTACAAACGTCAGGAAGACCTTTTCTCTTTCTTTCTTTCTTTCTTTCTTTCTTTTTTTTTTTTTTTTTTTTTTGAGACAAGATTTTTCTGTGTAGCCCTGGCTCTCCTGGAACTTGCTCTGTAGACCAACTCAGAGATCCACTAGCCTCTGCCTTCTGAATACTGGCATTAAAGGTGTGCCCCCCTACAGCCTGGCTCAGGAGGACCTTTTCTTTTCCTTTCTTTTAAAATTCTTTAAATTTATTTATATTTTATGTATGAGTGCTCTGGGTATACCTGCATGTCAGAAGAGGCCATCAGATCCTGTTATAGAGGTTGTGAGACACACACCACATGCAGTGTTTTTTTTCCTTTGAGGGGGTGGGAAGGGGTCTACTAGCCATGGCTGGCCTTAGACTCAGTGACCTTGAATTCTTCCTACCTCAGCCTCCAAGTGGCATGGTTAGATGCCTGGGCTACTATGCTCAGCTTCATGTGACTATTTTTGTGGGGAGAGGGGTTCAGACAGAATCTAACTATGTAAATGGCTGTATATCAAGGAATGATTCCTTTAAAAAAGTAATTCCTTAGACGGGCGGTGGTGGCGCACGCCTTTAATCCCAGCACTCGGGAGGCAGAGGCAGGTGGATCTCTGTGAGTTCGAGGCCAGCCTGGGATACCAAGTGAGTTCCAGGAAAGGCGCAAAGCTACACAGAGAAACCCTGTCTCGAAAAACCAAAAAAAAAAAAAAAAAGTAATTCCTTGAATAAGAGATGCTAATCTGGATGCTGGAGAGATGGCTCAGTGGTAAGAGCACTGGCTGCTCTTCTATAAGACCTGGGTTCATTCAATTCCTAGCACCCACATGGCAGCTCACAACTGTCTATAACTCCAGTTCCAGGGGGTCAAATTCGGTCTTTGGGCCACTGTGGGAATCAGGCACACACATAGTGAACAGATATACATGCAGGTAAAACACCCAGACATACACATAAAATAAAAATAAATAAATCTAGTTGCTGGGTCTAGTGGTAAACCCCTTTAATTCCAGTACTGGGAAGGCAGACACAGGCAGATATATCTCTGATTTCAGGGCCAGCCTGGTCTACATACTGAGTTCCATAGCCAGAGCTATATAATGAGGCCCTATCTCAACCAACCAAACAAACAAACAAAAATCTAAAGAAATAAGAAAAAAAAAGCTGCTAACCTGAACCACATGCACAATTTCGTTTTGCAGTGATTAGAATGATATTCTGATTATACCGGGCCTATCTTCTAACCTCACCTTACATCTGATGTAGTGGATAGACACTAGCTGTGTAAACCACATGTGAGCGCAGCAGACAGACCGTGTAGACAGAATCAGGTCTGCCCTTCCTGTGAGATTAAACCCCGCGTCCTAGCCGTACAGTCATCGTGCCCCTCCTACCTCTGTGGTTTCCAAAGGCTCCTGCCTCTCAGCTGCAAATCGCACAGGCTGGGGCCACTTTCTCTTCCGTTAGGACTCCCGCAGCCTTCCACTCTCCAGCCTCTAGGACCATCTTGACCTGCTGGTCAGGGCTTGCTTCTCCCACTCCTCGATGTCCCTCTGCATGAAGTTTAAACCACTAGCTAGAATGTTTCCTCAGTGTTGCCTTCTCTAATGTGCCTCTCTATGAAATGTCAACATCCTCCCTCAGTTCCTCTCTGGCATTCTCCACCCCAGTTCTGCTCTTCTCTATAGCAGCTTTTAGGGCAGAATATCTGTTCTGCTTAGCATCTCTTCATTTGTGCCTCCTGCCATACAAGCATCTGTGGCATTAGTAGCGACAGTGGTGTGTGCTTTATCTTCTGGTACTTACTGCCTGCCTTAGGAGCTAGGAGTCAGTTTCAGTTCTTCTGTTTGTTTTGTTGTTATGATAGACACTATAACAAAAGCAATTTAAATCAAGAGGTGGTGGTGGTGTGTGCCTTAATCCCAGCAGGCAGAGATCTCTGTGCATTTGAGGCCAGCCTGGTCTACAAAGCAAGTTCCAGGACAGCCAGAATTGTTACTCAGAGAAACCCTATCTCAGAGACAGGGGGGGGGGAGAGGGAGAGGAAGAGAGAGGAAGAGAGAGAGGGGGGGAGGAAGAGAGAGAGAAAGAAAAACAACTTAAGAGAAAAAGGGTTTATTTGGGCATTCACAATTCCAGGTTCAGTCCTTCACTGTGGCAAAGTTAAGGTGATAGGACTTGAAGCAGCTGGTCACATGACCTCCATAAGCAAAAGCAAAGAGCAGTGGATTAATACATGCATGCCAATACACATGTGGTTCACTTTCTCCACTCATCCAGTTCAGCATCCTTTGACTAGGGTAGACTTGCTTGTGATCTACACAGTTTGGGCTTTTTTGTCAGTATCCCATACGTGTGGGAGTGTCATTGTATACTCTTCAGATACCTCTACAGAAGTAGTATCAAGGATAGTACCAACACGATTCCAAAAGTTTTATTGATCATTTTCTGTGTTCAAGAAAGTGAATGAGAGTAGAGAGAGAGAGAGGGAGGAAGGAAGGAAGCCTGGGGTGTGGTAGGCAAAGTTGGGGGAGGAGGATGAAAAGGGACGTGGAGTTGGAGATTGTAGGGATCCTGCCTAAGACTCTAGACCTGCCTGGAGGAGTGACTCCAAAAGAAGTTTGACCCCGACAACCTTACAGCTCCTCTGGGAGAGTGAAAGGCACCGTGACATCTGCCGCATTGTAGCCTTTTGGGAGAGGAGGAACAAGTAACAACTAATGTCCACCAGTATGGAAACATGGTAGTTAGCAGTTTATTTAAATTTCATGGAGAGGGACATCAAAGGCCTTATCAGCATTGCTGGGAGAACTAGAAAGGATTCTATCCAGTGATTAATCTCGAGAAGAAACTGTAACAGTTAGGTAACCACAGCAGGCAATTGAAAATGGTTACAGAGTTCATGTAGTGTGGCCATTTGTATCAAGTAGTGATAAGTTATTAAGGTAATTTGGGAACCCACCTTTGTCTTTACAAATACTTGAAGAAAAAAAAGCAACAGTGAAGCAAGTTATTGTAAGTCCAGCCAGTTTACAAATAGATAGGCCGAGAAAGGAAGAGCTGCTGGTATTTACTCGGAAAGTTATTCCTAGACACACAGATAGTACCAAGGCCGCCTGTCCAGATTGTAGAACAAATGTCTTTTCCTAAAATCCAGTCTCATTTTCAGAGAACGCACCAAGAATTTTATTTTAAGCCAGTATGTGGCTCATGCCTGTAATTGTAACTCGTGGGAGGTAGAGGCAGGAGGATCAGGCAACCTCTGTTGTACAGTGATTTTTGAGACCCTTAATAATTACAGGCACTGTGCTCCCCCCTCCTTCGATGCCCAGGCTCCAGCAGGCGTGGCACAGTGGCTGGGGCATATGCCCCCTACATTTCTTTCTTTTTTTCTTTTTTTAAAAATTATTTTTAAAGATTTATTTATTATGTATGCAGTGTTTTATCTGCATGTATCCCTGCCCGCCAGAAGAGGGCACCAGATCTCATTCTAGATGGTTGTGAGCCACCATGTGGTTGCCAGGAACTGAACTCAGGACCTCTGGAAGAACAGCCAGTGCTCTTAACCTCTGAGCCATTTCTCCAGCCCCCCCCCCCCTTGGAGACAGGGTTTCTCTGTATAGCTTTGGTGCCTGTCCTGGAACTCACTCTGTAGACCAGGCTGGCCTCAAACTCACAGAGATCCGCCTGGCTCTGCCTCCCAAGTGCTGGGATTAAAGGCATGCACCACCACCACCTGGCCTACATTTCTTTTTTGAAGCATTGTATTCTTACATGAAGATCAGCTGCTTTCTTGCACACTCAATACCAATACCCTTCTCCTTCTCCTCTTAGTTCTGTTGAGGATGCTAACACAACCTGGGTTGATAGCTTCAAACTCCGTTTCTCATCTGTAAGATGAGATATTAGTGTTTACTTTGAAAGCTTATCATACTGTTTACATGAAACATCACTTTTCAAAGGGCTTAACATGATGCTTGGCACAAAGTTGACACTAGAAAAATGGTATTTCCTCCCCTCTTTCCCATCATAAGCCTATGCATATTTTCCCCCTTTCTGAAACAGCTTTGAGTAGCAGCCTCAAAATTCATAGTAATGTTTGGCTTCTGAAATATGCTAACTATTTTAATCATGCAACTTGGGAGTTAGTGAAGAACCATTTTCTTTCTAAAATATTTTTACTCCTTGAGAATGTCATACGATACATTTAGGGCACCCCAGTTCCTCCCAGGGCCATCCCCATCTTCCTGCGCCCAGCTTCCTGTTCTCTTTTTATTCTGTTGATATCCCATGAACTTCAGTCTGTGCTGCCCTGTTCTCCTGTGTGTGGCACTCATCCACTGGAGTATGGTCTGTCCCTGTTCTCCTGTGTGTGGGACTCATTCACTGGAGTATGGTCTGTCCCAGCAGCCACACCCTTCAACGCCAACTCTCCCTCCTTGAAAACTGATTGCCCAGAGCTCCTCAGTTAGGGGTGAGGGCTCGGGTACCCTTTTCTACTCCACGCTGCAATGTTTTCGGTGATCCTGCACAGTATGTGCAGACAACCATGATGACACTGAGTCTACGAGTGCCATGATCTGTCATGTCTAGAAGACACTGTGACTTCGGGCTCTTACAGTTTTGTTGTTGTTGTTGTTGTTGTTCCTTCTTCTGTGATGGTCCCTATCCTTGGCGAGGGGGTGTGAAGATATACATGGCCCATGTGTGTGTAAGCATTCTGCTAAAACTTCTTCTCTGTACTTTGACCAGTTATGAATTTCTGGGTTAGCCATCATCCACTGCACGAAGAAACTTCACTGATGGGGGTACTGAGAGCTGTGTTGTCTATGAGTAGAGAGATGCAGATCTATAGGGCAGCTTGATGCTATGTCCACGTAGGAGAATAATGGTTGGTTTGCTGCATGTGGTGGCATACATCTTTAATCTCAGCACTTGAGAGGCAGAGGCAGGCTAATCTCTGAGTTCTATACCAGCCTGATCTGCATAGTGAGTACCAGGCTATCCAAGGCTACATATTGTGACCCTGTTTCATACAAATGTAGTAGTAGATCTGCCCGTGTGACCCGTGAGTCCCCCAACCATGGATTCTTGGCCAGATTTGCAGTTCCCTCCTGTATCATTACACAGGCCTTAAATCCAAGCAGAAACCAATAGATGACAGCATATTTACCTACTGTTGTACCTGTGAGCATGTATTTCCATACCAGTCATTAGTGCAGTTCACCGGGTTCATAGCTGAGGAAGACCACTGAGGTTTTCTTTTCCTCCCAGCAGCCTGTGCGGTACCTTCCAGGACTATGAAAGCTAGCCAGTAGGGAGAAAGCTTCCTGGTCAGTACCCATGACAATTGCGGGGTGTCTTCAGCAATGTGGTCTTACCATGAAGTTCTGGTGGGTAACCAAGAGCAGTGGCAATGGCCGTATTGTTTTGGGGGGTAGTCTCATGACACCACTAGGCAGCAACTTAGGGGAAGGTACCCCACACCTGGCACTGGCTCCAATTAAATTCCATATAAGTATATGGAAGTTTGTGTGAGCGTAGGTTTCTGTATGTCTCTTCATACATCCTTGGTTGTCCCTTCCCCAATGCCCTCCTCTGCTCGCCCCTTTCTTCTCTCTCCCAGTTTAAACTCCCTCGCCATTATTCCTCTTCCTTCCTTCATGTCACCTGTGTTCTACTCTCCACTCTCCCTTAAAGTCCTGGGGGTCGTGGTGGTGCTGTCTTTAATCCCAGCACTCGGGAGGGAGTTTGAGGCCAGCCTGGTCTACAAAGTTGAGTTCCACGACAGCCAGGGCTACATAGAGAAACCTTGTCTTGAAAAAACAAACAAGCAAAAAAAAAAAAGGATCTCCCTTTTCCTTCCCACCAATGGTCCCTTTCTAATTTCCTGTGCCCTGAGGGTTCTCCTAACTGAGCACATACATCTTAAGATTTGATGCTAAGATCCACACATAAGTGAGAACATGTGGTGTTCATCCTTCCGGGTCTGGGTTATCTCACCCAGTATGTTTTCTAGCTCAATCATTTCCCAGCAAATTTCATTTTTCTTTACAGCTGAGCAGAATTCCATTATAAATGTTTTACCACGTGCTTTCATTATCCGTTCATCAGTTGATGAGCATCTCAACTTTCCTAGATCCTAGCTATTATAGACAGAGCAGTGATGAACATGGATGAGCAGGCATCTCTGTGGTAGGAAATAGAGTTCTTTGGGTGTATGCCTGGATGGTATAATAGGGTCACATAGTGGATCTATTTCTGGTTTCCTGAGAAAATGCCACATTGATTTCCATAGTGGCTGCACCAATCTGTACTCCCAGCAGAGCATGAGGGTTTCCTGAATCCTTTTGTTTCCTTAATCTTAGCCATTCTGACTGGGTAGCATGGCATCTCAGAAAAGTTTTAATTTTCATTTCCTGATGGCTAAGAATCGGAGAATTTTTTTAAACAGTATTTCTTTTTTTTTTTTTTTTTTCAGTTAGCTACATTACAATTTTTTTTTTTTTGACATTTCTTTTTTTTTTTTTTTTTGTGATATATATTTTTTATTTTACAATACCATTCAGTTCTACATATCAGCCATGGGTTCCCCTATTCTCCCCCCTCCCACGCCCTCCCCTTACCCCCAGCCCACCCTCCATTCCCATCTCCTCCAGGACAAGTCCTCCCCCGAGGACTGTGATCGACTTGGTAGACTCAGTCCAGGGAGGTCCAGTCCCTTCCTCCCAGACTGAGCCAAGTGTCCCTGCATAAGTTCCTGGTTTCAAACAGCCAACTCATGGAATGAGCACAGGACTTGGTCCCACTGCCTAAATGCCTCCCAAACTGATCAAGCCAATCAACTGTCTCACCTATTCAGAGGGCCTGATCCAGCTGGGAGCCCCTCAGTCTTTGGTTCATAGTTCATGTGTTTCCATTCATTTGGCTATTTTTTTTTCAATAATTGAGTAAAACTGAAATTTATTATATGCCACAGTCGTCCTACGGACCTCCATGCTATATATATATAGCCTCTATGGTTCTATGGGTTGTGGTCTGATTGTTCATTTTATATCTAGAATCCACCAATGAGTGAGTACATACCATGACTGTCTTTCTGGGTTTGGGTTACCTCACTCAGGATGATATTTTCTAGTTCCATCCATTTGCCTGCAAATTTCATGCTTTCATTGTTTTTCTCTGCTGAGTAGTACTCCATTGTGTATATGTACCACATTTTTTTCATCCATTCTTCCGTTGATGGGCATCTAGGTTGTTTCCAGGTTCTGGCTATTACAAATAGTGCTGCTATGAACATAGCTGAGCATGTATCTTTATGGTATGTATCAGCATTCTTTGGGTATATGCCCAAGAGTGGGATGGCTGGGTCTTGAGGTAGTTCGATTCCTAATTTTCTGAGAAACCGCCATACTGATTTCCATAGTGGTTGTACAAGTTTACATTCCCACCAACAGTGGAGGAGTGTTCCCTTTGCTCCACATCCTCTCCAACATTGGTTGTCATTGGTGTTTTTGATCTTAGCCATTCTAACAGGTGTAAGGTGGTATCTCAGAGTCGTTTTGATTTGCATTTCTCTGATGATTAAGGATGTTGAGCATTTCTTTAAATGTCTTTCAGCCATTTGTAGTTCTTGTTTTGTGAATTCTCTGTTTAGCTCTTTAGCCCATTTTTTAATTGGACTGTTCAGTGCTTTGATGTCTAGTTTCTTGAGTTCTTTATATATTGTGGAGATCAATCCTCTGTCAGATGTGGGGTTGGTGAAGATCTTTTCCCAATCTGTTGGCTGTCTTTTTGTCTTATTGACTGTGTCTTTTGCCCTGCAAAAGCTTCTCAGTTTTGAGAGGTCCCATTTATTAATGGTTGTGCTCAGGGTCTGTGCTGTCGGTGTTTTATTTAGGAAATGGTCTCCAGTGCCAATGCGTTCAAGAGTGCTTCCTATCTTCTTTTCTATTAAGTTTAGTGTAACTGGATTTATGTTTAGGTCTTTGATCCACTTGGACTTGAGTTTTGTGCATGGTGACAGATATGGATCTATTTGTAATCTTTTACATATTGACATCCAGTTATGCCAGCACCATTTGTTGAAGATACTTTCTTTGTTCCATTGTATAGTTTTGGCTCCTTTGTCAAAAACCAGGTGTTCATATGTGCATGGATTAATGTCAGGGTCTTCAATTCGATTCCATTGGTCCGTATGTCGGTTTTTATACCAGTACCAAGCTGTTTTTATTACTATAGCTCTATAGTAGAGTTTGAGGTCCGGGATGGTGATGCCTCCAAGGGTTGCTTTATCGTATAGGATTCTTTTAGCTATCCTGGGTCTTTTGTTTTTCCATATAAAGTTGAGTATTTTTCTTTCCAAGTCTGTGAAGAATTGTGTTGGGATTTTGATGGGGATTGCATTGAATCTGTAGATTGCTTTTGGTAAGATTGCCATTTTTACTATGTTAATCCTACCTATCCATGAGCATGGGAGATCCTTCCATTTTCTGATATCTTCTTCAATTTCTTTCTTTAGAGATTTAAAGTTCTTATCAAAAAGGTCTTTCACTTGTTTAGTTAGTGTTATCCCAAGGTATTTTATATTATTTGTGGCTATTGTAAAGGGTGATGTTTCTCTGACTTCTTTCTCAGCCCTTTTATCATTTGTGTATAGGAGGGCTATTGATTTTTTTGAGTTGATCTTGTATCCTGCCACTTTACTGAAGGAGTTTATCAGCTGTAGAAGTTCCCTGGTAGAGTTTTTGGGGTCACTTATGTATACTATCATATCATCTGCAAATAGTGAAAGTTTGACTTCTTCCTTGCCAATTTGTATCCCTTTGATCTCCTTTTGTTGTCTTATTGCTCTAGCTAGAACTTCTAGTACTATATTGAATAAATATGGGGAGAGTGGACAGCCTTGTCTTGTTCCTGAATTTAGTGGTATCGCTTTGAGTTTCTCTCCATTTAATTTGATGTTTGCTGTTGGCTTGCTATAAATTGCTTTTATTATGTTTAGAAATGTTCCTTGTATTCCTATTCTTTCTAAGACCTTTATCATGAAGGGGTGTTGGATTTTGTCAAAGGCTTTTTCAGCATCTAGGGAGATGATCATGTGGTTTTTTTCTTTCAGTTTGTTTATATGGTGTATTACATTGACTGATTTCCGTATGTTGAACCATCCTTGCATCCCTGGGATGAATCCTACTTGGTCGTGATGGATGATTGTTTTGATGTATTCTTGGATTCGGTTTGCCAATATTTTGTTGAGTATTTTTGCATCAATGTTCATGAGGGAGATTGGTCTGTAGTTCTCTTTCTTTGTTGCATCTTTGTGTGGTTTGGGTATCAGGGTAATTGTAGCCTCATAAAAAGAGTTTGGTAGTGTTCCTTCTGTTTCTATTGTGTGGAACACTTTGAAGAGGATTGGTATTAGTTCTTCTTTGAAAGTCAGGTAGAATTCTGCACTGAAACCATCTGGTCCTGGGCTTTTTTTAGTTGGGAGACTTTTGATGACTGTTTCTATTTCTTTAGGGGTTATTGGTCTATTTAAATGGTTTATCTGGTCTTGATTTAATTTTGGTATTTGGTATTTATCCAGAAAATTGTCCATTTCTTCCTGGTTTTCCATTTTTGTGGAGTACAGGTTTTTGAAGTATGATCTGATGATTCTCTGGATTTCCTCATTGTCTGTTGTTATGTCTCCCTTTTCATTTCTGATTTTGTGAATTTGGGTGTTCTCTCTTTGCCTTTTGGTTAATTTGGCTAGTGGTTTGTCTATCTTGTTGATTTTTTCAAAGAACCAACTCTTTGTTTCATTGATTTTTTGTATTGTTCTCTTGTTTTCTATTTCGTTGATTTCAGCCCTCAATTTGATTATTTCCTGGCGTCTATTTCTCCTGGGTGAGTTTGTTTCTTTTTGTTCTAGAGCTTTCAGTTGTGCTGTTAATTCATTGGTATGGGATTGCTCCATCTTCTTTATGTGTGCATTTAGAGCTATGAATTTTCCTCTTAGCACTGCTTTCATAGTGTCCCATAAGTTTGGGTATGTTGTACTTTCATTTTCATTGAATTCTAGGAACTCTTTAATTTCTGTCTTTATTTCTTCCTTGACCCATTGATGTTTCAGGTGGGTATTATTCAGTTTCCATGAGTTTGTGGGTTTTCTATAATTTTTGTTGTTATTGAGTTCTAACTTTAAGGCTTGGTGGTCTGATAAAATACAGGAGGTTATTCCAATTTTTTTGTATCTGTTGAGATTTGTTTTGTGTCCAAGCATGTGGTCAATTTTTGAGAAGGTTCCATGGGGTGCTGAGAAGAAGGTATATTCTTTTGTGTTAGGATGGAATATTCTGTATATATCTATTAGGTCCATTTGAGTCATAACATCTGTTAGGTCCTTTATTTCTTTGTTAAGTTTCAGTCTGGTAGATCTATCTTTTGGTGAGAGTGGTGTGTTAAAATCTCCCACTACTAATGTGTGGGGTTTGATGTGCGTTTTAAACTTTAGTAGTGTTTCTTTTATGAATGTGGGTGCTTTTGTATTTGGAGCATAAATGTTTAGAATCGAGACTTCATCTTGGTGGATTTTTCCTGTGATGAATATGTAATGTCCATCCTGGTCTCTTTTGATTGATTTTAGTTTGAAGTCTATTTTATTAGATATTAGGATAGCTACACCAGCTTGTTTCTTAGGTCCATTTGCTTGGAAAACCTTTTCCCAGCCCTTTACTCGGAGGTAGTGTCTGTCTTTGGAGTTAAGGTGTGTTTCTTGTATGCAGCATATGGATGGGTCCTGTTTTCTAATCCATTCTGTTAGTCTGTGTCTTTTTATAGGTGAGTTGAGACCATTGATATTGATGGATATTAATGACCAGTGATTGTTAATTCCTGTTATTTTTTTGGTTGTGTTGTGTTGTCCTTCTGTGGTGTATGTTGGTGTAGGATTATCTATTGCTTGATTTTTCATGGATGTGTTTAGCTTCTTTGGGTTGAATTTTCCCTTCTAGTGCTTTCTGTAGGGCTGGGTTTGTGGACAGGTATTGATTAAATCTGGTTTTATCCTGGAATATTTTGTTTACTCCGCCTATGGTGATTAAGAGTTTTGCTGGGTATAATAGTCTGGGTTGGCATCCATGGTCTCTTAGTGTCTGCATGAGGTTTGTCCATGATCTTCTATCTTTCATAGTCTCTATTGAGTAGTCTGGTGTTATTCTGATGGGTTTGCCTTTATATGTTACTTGGTCCTTTTCCTTTGCAGCTCTTAATATTTTTTCTTTATTCTGTGTGTTTAGTGTTTTGATTATTATGTGGCGAGGGGACTTTTTTTTTGGATCCAGCCTATTCGGTGTTCTGTAAGCTTCTTGTATCTTCATAGGTATTTCTTTCTTTAGGTTAGGAAAGTTTTCTTCTATGATTTTGTTGAATATATTTTCTGTGCCTTTGAGTTGGTATTCTTCTCCTTCTTCTATCCCTATTATTCTTAGGTTTGGTCTTTTCATGGTGTCCCAAATTTCCTGGACGTTTTGTGTTAGGACTTTTTTGTCTTTATTGTTTTCTTTGACTGACGAATCTATTTTCTCTATCGTGTCTTCAGTGTCAGAGATTCTCTGTTCCATCTCTTGCAATCGGTTGGTTATGCTTGTTTCTGTAGTTCCTGTTCGTTTTGTCAGGATTTCTATTTCCAGTATTCCCTCAGCATGTGTTTTCTTTATTGTCTCAAATTCATTTTTCAGATCTTGGAATGTTTCTTTCATCTGTTTAATTGCTTTTTCTTGGCTTTCTTTGATTTCTTCCCATTTTTTGTTCGTTTTTTCTTCCATTTCTTTAAGGGAGTTTTTTATTTCCTCTTTAATGGAGTTTTTCATTTCCTCTTTAAGGGAAGTTTTTATTTCCTCTTTAAGGGAGTTTTTTATTTCCTCTTTAAGGAAAGTTTTTATTTCCTCTTTAAGGTAGTTTTTCAATTCCTCTTTAAGGAAAGTTTTTATTTCCTCATTGAGGGAATGTTTTATTTCTTCTTTAAGGGCCTCTATCATCTTCTTAATGTCATTTTTAGGGTTGATTTCTTCTGTTTCTTCTGTCATGATATGTTTAGGTCTTGCAGGTGTAGAATCACTAGGTTCTGATGTTGCCATATAGGTCTTTATGTTGTTGCCTGTATTTTTGCACTGGCGCCTACTCATCTCTTCCTCTGCTCGGTGCAGGTGGTGTCTGTGTCTGAGAGTGCCTCTCTTGTTCTAATTTTTAGTCTTGGTTTAGTAGGGGTTCTTGGTTAAATTGGTGCTTTTGGGCTATTTCTTCAGGGGCAGCTGATTTCGATCGGTGAATTATATACTTATGATTCTGGTGATCTGGTTTGGTGTCTGGGTAGCGCCTTCTTCTGTGTTCTCAGGTCACTTTTTGTTCATTTGTCAACTCCTCAGCTGATCTTGTTTCTTCAGACTTTAAACTGTAGGCATCTGAATCCTCTCCCAGATGGGTTTCAGCTGAGCAGGGTAGTCTCACCAACACCTCCAAGTTGTTGGGTTTCACAGGATCAGCAGCTGGGCCCTGGGTTGTCCTCAGACGGAGTGTTCAGATTCGTTCTGGTTCTGACCCACGGAGATAGCTTCTTCCCCAGATGTTGGGGTTAGGGGCGTCCCTGTTCCAAGCTGTGTCTGCTTGTCTCCGTCCCTGGGCCTGTTTACCTCTGCGGTCCCCGCCGGGCCTGTATGTCCCTGTCAGCTGCCGCTGGGTGTGTCTGCCTCTGGGGGCCGCCACCGGGCCTGAATGTCCCTGTCGGCCGCTGCACGTCTACCTCAGCGGGCTGCCGCTGGGCCCGTCTTCCTCCACAGGCCGCCGCCACAGGCCTACCTGCGTCTGCTTGTCTTCGCCGCCGGGCCTGTCTATCTCTGTGGACCGCCACTGGGCCTGAATGTCTCTGCCGGGCCTGAATATCTCTGTCGGCTGCCGCCGCTGGGCCCGTCTACCTCAGCGGGCTGCTGCTGGGCCCGTCTACCTCCGTGGGCCGCCGCCGCAGGCCTACCTGCGTCTGCTTGTCTCTGCCGCTGGGCCTGTCTACCTCTGTGGGCCGCCGCTGGGCCTGAGTGTCTCTGCCAGCTGCCGCCGGGTCTGAATATCCCTGTCGGCTGCCGCCGCTGGGCCCGTCTACCTCCACGGGCCCCCGCCACAGGCCTACCTGCGTCTGCTTGTCTCCGCCGCCGGGCCTGTCTACCTCTGTGGACCGCCGCTGGGCCTGAATGTCTCTGCCGGCTACCGCCGGGCCTGAATATCTCTGTCGGCTGCCGCCGCTGGGCCCGTCTACCTCAGCGGGCTGCTGCTGGGCCCGTCTACCTCCGCGGGCCGCCGCCGCAGGCCTACCTGCGTCTGCTTGTCTCTACTGCCGGGCCTGTCTACCTCTGTGGGCCGCCGCTGGGCCTGAATGTCTCTGCCTGCTGCTGCCGGGCCTGAATGTCCCTGTCGGCCGCTGCCGCCGGGCCCGTTTACCTCTAAACAGTATTTCTTAGCCATTTGTATTTCTGAGAGCCATTTTCTGATTCAAATGTGAACTCTGACTTCTGTCTCCATGATGGTTGCAAGTTGGTTGTACCCATGTGTTGACTCATGAGCTGATGTTTACAACTGCTGTTTTTCTTCCAGATGAACACCTTCCACTGACCAACAGCAATGGCATTCAAGGACAGCAGCAGCAGCAGGTAAGTGTCGAGTCCAGGATTGGAAAGAATTTAACATTTAGAGTGACATTTGACTTTAGAATCTGATCCTCAAAGAAGTTCCAGCTGGGCGTGGTGCCGCCTGCCTGTAATTCCAGCACTCTGAAGTCTGAAACCAGCTTGGACCACACAGAAAGCTGTAGGTCAGTCAGGGCTCCATTGAGAGACCGTGTCTCAAAAAGCCAAGCCAGTAAACCAGGCATGTTTGCGCAAGCCTTTAATCCCAACACTTGGGAGGCAGAGGCAGGCGAATCTCTGGGTGTTAGTGGGGTGTGACAGTACACACCTGTCATTCAAGGGCTAGAGAGGAAAAGGTGGGGGATTATTAGAAGTTCAGAGCCAATCAGGGACACACACTGTGGGGGAAAAGTGAGACTATTATTTAGATCATCAAATTCTGTGTTCAGAATACTGGCTTGTATGTCACTGGTTCTAGGAAACATGTACTGAGGCTGTGCCAAAACAAACGTCTTTATGTGGGCCTCAGTGGAGGGAATTCTCTAATCTTTGTCTTTTACCCCCTGTCTCTTCTACCCAGCCTGCCCAGTAGGTCTCCTGTTTGGTACAATGTGAATTGTGTAGAGTGTGCCTACTGCCTTAGTCATGTGTGTTTGTACTAACCAACTCTTGGACACAGTCTTGAAGAAAAATTCAGTGGACATGCAGAAAGAATTTCCAATAATGTGAATAAGTTGTTTAAACTAGCTATTCAAAAACACATTTAAAAGAAAGAAATAAACAGCTCAATTAGTATTTATTGAGTAAGAGGGGTTGGAGCCTGAAAACTCAGGACTCCGTCTGTTCTTCTTGCTTCTTCTCCTTTGAGGATCATTTATGGAATTCAGTGTCAGGTGATTCTGCTCTGACACCCTGCACATTCTCCTCTGCCAGCACAGAGACAACATGGGACTTCTAAGACCCGAGTGGA
Source organism: Peromyscus maniculatus bairdii (assembly GCF_049852395.1). Taxonomy (NCBI): domain Eukaryota; kingdom Metazoa; phylum Chordata; class Mammalia; order Rodentia; family Cricetidae; genus Peromyscus; species Peromyscus maniculatus. The sequence continues at coordinate 96,362,950 of NC_134861.1, forward strand.
AAGTGCCCCATTTGTCTTTAGGTTTGGTCATAATTTTGGCTCCACATAAGTTTTGATTTTTTGCATAATGTCATCTCCACTATAGATTGGTTTTGACTGCACTGCCAAAGGTCTTTCCTACTTCACATCTATAAGAATAATGGCCTGGACTCTTAGCTGATATTTAAGTGATTTCTGTCTTTTTCATTTAAATGAGAATTTGTTTTTTTTTTTTTTTTTTTTTTTTTTGGTTTTTCGAGACAGGGTTTCTCTGTGTAGCTTTGCGCCTTTCCTGGAACTCACTTGGTAGCCCAGGCTGGCCTCGAACTCACAGAGATCCGCCTGGCTCTGCCTCCCGAGTGCTGGGATTAAAGGCGTGCGCCACCAACGCCCGGCTCTTAAATGAGAATTTGTAAGCTGGTGGCCTGTGGGGTGAATCTGGTCTACATGTGGGCTTTGTCTGGCCCTTCACCAACAATCTAGGTTTTCATTTTTTTTTTTTTTTTTTTTTTGTTGAGAATTTGAAGTTTTAGGAACCCTGGACTTATATGCTGTATAACCACACTAACGTAGGATGAATACATGTGGTTCAGCACACACATTCTCCCTCTAAAAGATTTATTATTTATTGCATGTGTGTGTGTGTCTATGAGAGAGAGAGAGAGAGAGATCCAGAAGTGTGGGCTCCCCTTGGAGCTACAGTTACAGGTGGTTGTGAACTGGCATGCGTGCGCTCTCTGGGAACTGAACTCAGGTCTACTGCAAGGGGCATGTGCACTTAACCACTAAGCAATTTCTCCAATCCCAACCTGTTTGCATGTAGCCCAGGCTGGCCTATAGCCCAGGCTAGCTCTCTTGACCTTCCTGCTTTCACCACCTGGTACTCTATGGGCTTGTAACTCCATGTGGATTTGATCGGTCACAGCTCTTTGAGATAGGACATTACTTCTAGTCTGAGCTCCCAAGTGGCTTTCCTTATTTCTCTCCCAGAATGTCAATAGACTGTTCCTTACCAGTCCTCTTTGTCGCTTGGCTCTAAGGAAAGCCTTGAAGCTTTCTGCTCCATATAGTTGATGCCCAGCGACATTCATCTTGTCATCCTGGGTACCCTAACATGTAACCCATTCAATATCTCTGACCTTTTACAGTTTTGATCCATCTGTAAGTACAGCCTATGTACATGTTGTTGTTACTGGATTTTTGTCTTGTTTTATTTTTTGAGACAGAATTTCTCTGTGTGTAGCCCTGACTGTCCTGTAACTCACTCTGTAGACCAGGCTGGCCTCAGATTTACAGAGATTCACCTGCTTCTGATTCCCAAGTGCTGGGATTAAAGGCGTGTGCCTCCAGTGCCCAAAGCTATATTGGTTTTTTGTTTTTCTTTGTTTTAAGATAGGGTTTCTCTGTTGACCTGGCTTGCTGTCCTGGATCTTGATTTATAGACCAGGCTGGTTCTTGCCTCTGCCTCCCCAGTGCTAGGACTAAAGGCATGTGATACAATACCTGGCTAAGTACACATTATAAATTTTCCTATCAACAAGAAAATGATCTGGGTGTGGTGACACACACCTCAGCACTGGGGAGGCAGAAGTAGGCTGATCTCTGTGAGTTCCAGATCAGCCTGGTCTACATAGTGTGTTCCAGGCTTGCCAACACTACATAGAGAGACGCTGTCTCAAAAAAACAAAAAGAAAAGAAAATTAAGGTGCATGCTCGTAATTCCATCATTTAAGAGGCTAAGAAGATCTAGAGTTAGAGGCCAGCTTTAGCCACATAGTAAGTTTGAAGCTGGTCTGGTCTACATGAGACCCTATGTTTCAAACAAAACAAGACACACAAACAAACAAAAATTAAAACAGAGCTGAAGAGTTAGTTCAGAAGTATGTTCTGTTGCTCTTGCAGAGGACCCAAGTTTCCTTCCCAGCACTTACTTTGGGTGACTTAAGACTGTAAATCCTGCTGAGCGGCGGTGGTGGCACATGCCTTTAATCCCAGCACTCGGGAGGCAGAGCCAGGCAGATCTCTGTGAGTTCAAGGCCAGCCTAGGCTACCAAGTGAGTCCCAGGAAAGGCGTAAAGCTACACAGAGAAACCCTGTCTTGAAAAACCAAAAAAAAAAAAAAAAAAAAACACCACCACCACCAAAAAAAAACCCTGTAAGTCCTGCTTCGGGGATCCGATGCCACTTCTGGCATCTGAGGGGTCCTGTGCTCACATACCAACACACAGGCATGGGCATATACATAATTTCAAATATCCAGGCCCAGGGGCACACATTTTAATTCTAACACCTGGCAGGCAGAGGCATGAGGATCTCTGTGAGTTTGAGGCCAGCCTGGTCTACAGAGCAAGTTCCAGGACAGCCAGGGTTACACAGAGAAACCCTGTCTTGAAAAACAAAACAAAACCAAAAAAAAAGAAAAAAAGAAAAAAAAAAAGAAAGAAAGAAAAGAAAAGAAAGAAAAAAAGCAAATAAATAACTCATTTTCTTGTTTGTGGAGGAAGATCCCACTAAGATAAAGATTAAAAGTATGCACCACACCACCATGCCTAACTAATAATTTTTTTTTCTTTTTAAAGAAGATTAAAGGGGGCTGTGTGGTGGTGGTGCATGCCTTTAATCTTAGTACTTGGGAGGTAGAGGCAGGTGAATCTCTGAGTTCTAGACCAGCCTGGTCTGCAAAGTGGTTCCAGGACAGCCAGGGCTACACAGAGAAACCCTGTCTTGAAACATACCCCCCCCACCCCCAAAAGCAAAAGATTAAAATTAAGACTGTTAGGACGGAATTTTTTTTTCTAGACAGAGCTATATTTTAAACATCCTTTAAATTTTTCTTATTGAGTTTATTTATTTGTGTGTGTGTGTGTGTGTGTATATATATATATGCATGGGTATGCGCATGTGTGCACACCACAGAAATGTGTAGAGATCAGAGGACAGTTTGGAGGAGTCAAGTCCTTCTTTCCCCCATGTGGGTTCCAGGGATGGAACTTGGTTGTCAAGTCTTCCTGACCTTCCTGCACCTGCGAGCCACCTCACAGGGACCACAAGTCCCTTTAAGACGCTAACGCTTAGAGGGCAAGGCTCGTATTGATGAGGACAAATGGATGTGTGAGTAGCTAGTTCACATTCAAGCCACATTCTCAATCTTCTTATTTTTGAATTGTGCTGTTTTGACTGGAGTTTCTGATTGATTTTTCCCCCTTACTGAAGCAGAACCTTTCTCTTTCTTTTTTTTTTTTTCTTTTCTTTTTTTGGCTTAATTTCACTTATGAGTTCATTTTCTTACCCTTTAAAAATCAATTGCTACAACTTCTCATTTTCTTCTGTGAATCTTAAAGGTAAAGTTAAGTTTTTCATAGTGTGTGCTAAATTATATTCAGGGGTTGGGCCTAGGTACAACACCTGGAACCGGAATAAAGCTGAGAGATATTCAGGGGGAAAAAAAAACTATTTGTCTCATAGCTGAGGAAAATAGATTTGATTTCAGAGTCTTCTATCAGATTGTCCAGGTGTGAAGGGTGGTACTTGCAAGTGTATCAGATGAACTTTTCAGTGTCTGGGGAGCCCGGAGGGAATGCATTGTGTGATCCCTGATCTGGTCAGTTCACCTCCCTCCTGCAGAAAGCCTCCAGCACTGTGTGGCTCTCCTAATTGAGAAGAGTGCGCAATTACGGAGGAAGCTACAAGGTGTTAAGGCCGATTAGCACCTATTATTCAGACAGATTTTCCCAGGCTGAGTAAAGCAGGCACCCAAGTCCCACATGCTTGCCGAAGAGATTAATGGTCCTTGACTATGGTTTTTTCTGAAATAGCGATTGGCATGGGCATTGTAAAGAATCCACACCTTTCGGAAATATGAAATGGGAGCGTGAAGGAGGTTCCAGAGCTTTCCACGTGACGTAGTTTCTGGCCTAACTTACATGCCTCATGCTGCTGCTTGCTGCTGCTGGCACAGGGCGGGCTTTCCGGTGTCAAAGAAACGCGTTGCTAATTGGCGGTTCGTGTTGTCCCAGGCAGGTTTACATGAGTCGGTCCAGCTTGATGGGCCTAGCAAAGTTTAGTTTGTGGTTTATCCCAGACAGGAGGGAATCATTTTTAGAGTTATTTGCTGAAGGGTCAGTTAATTTGGTGGGGGGAGTCGGGAGATTAGATTGTAGAAATAGAAGTAGTGATTAATTTCCGGTAAGATTACGGAACCTCTGCTCACAGTCATGATGGGGTACTGGAGTCAGGAGTCCATAACCAGCTGCTGTGGGCCCGCTTCTCTGAAGGCGGATTGATGGATGGATGGGCTCTTAGAGCCCTGTTAAAGCTGGGCCAAGGGGGGTCATGGACATAAATGCTTGTGGATGTGCCTGGGGCATCTTAAACCTGCAGTCTGGCCCCAGTTCCCCACCCAGTCGAAGGTGGTGGTGGGAGCTTTGCAGTTACCTTCCTTCTCCTTCAAGGGGGCGAGGGGTTTGGATTAGCGGTCAGACCCTAGAAAGAGTGAACTTCTCCAGGCACAGATCGGTGGGGAGGAGAATGAAAAGGAAGAGATGTAAGCGGAGGTACAGGCTGCAGTCTGGTTATGGCCACAGCCACTTCCCAGACCATTGTCATGTACTCCCTAAGTTATTCTTCCCAAATAAACAAGAAAGCACACAGAAGGTGGTAGCCCGATGTATGTGTTCACTTGACAGGTTTTACTATGGTCTATTTCACCTTTAAGATGACTATGGGGGTGGGGGTGGGCTGAGGAGTGAGGTGGTGTGGTATATATCTTTAATTCCAGTTCTGGGAGGCAGAGGTAGGGCTCTGTGAGTTCAAGGCCAGCCTGATATACAGAGGGAGTTCCAGGACAGCCTGGGCTATACAGAGAAACCCTGTCTTGAAAAACAGACAAACTAACTAGATAGATAGATAGATAGATAGATAGATAGATAGATAGATAGATAGATAGATAAAAAGTAGCTATGGGGTTGCCCTAAATCACACAAAGAACTAACCATAAGAACATTCTTCCATAGAGTATTTACTCTTCTGTAACAAACTTAATCGCGACGTAATTTACACCCTCTTAAAGTATACAGGCTAACAAGCTCAGCCCAATTTTATTATTTAATATTTGTTTAATTTTATGTATATGGATATTTTTGCATATATATTTACACACACACACACACACACACACACACACACACACACACACACACACACACACTCTATGCGCATGCCTGGTGCCCATGGAGACCAGAAGAGAGCACTGGACGCCATGCTGGAGCTGGGAACCGAACCTGGGTCCTTGCAAGGGTAGCCAGTGCTCTTAACAGCTGAGCCATCTCCCCAACTCCATGACAGCCCACATTCGGAACATCTCTTCATCACTAATAGATGAAGTTACTTTTTTGTAGTTAACCCTGGTACGTCCATCCTCAGCTATGAATGGTAGCAAGCATTCACCAGCTTAGTATTTTTGTCTATGCTGGGCAATGCATACAAATGTACATGTATATTGTAGCATTTATTTATTTTAGTCCTTTGTATTGCCAAATAATATGCTGCTGTCCAGGTAGATGTCTTTTTCTTACTGTTCACATTTAGGTTGTATTTTTTCTGCTGTGGATAATGTGCACACGTTTTTTATGTGGGTGGAGGGTGGGCGTTTAGGAGAGGAATTGTGTTCTTGTGAGGCAGATGTGGCCAGTCAGCTACAGATTATTCTGAGCACACAGTCTGAGAGCCAGGAGGTGGTTTCAGGTTCATTTGCATGTGGCTTGCCTCTTTGCCTCCAGCCACAGATGTACAAATGCTGACACCGGAAGCTGATGACTTGACAGTCATTGCTGTTTGTGTATTGCATTGCACACTGGCCAGGCCTCCCTATCTGCTGAGGTGTGAGTGAGTAGGTTGGATGTTTCTGCACTCTGTTGGATGGATGCTAAGGCAGGAAGAAATGCTTTTCTTTCTGAACGGCTTTAGCTGTGTGACACATCCTATCTGTGAAACTGGATGTGAGCCTCCTTCAGAATTCAGGGACCAGAGGTAGAATTTCAGTTCCACTTCCCCCTGATTTTCACAAGTTTTGGGGGATTTTATTTCAAATCATGACTTTGTTTTCTGTCCTTGTATTCCTGAAATAAGTAAAGGCACACTGAGTATGTGACTAAGGCCACAGGATGCTGGGGCCCGCTAGAGTTTTGGGCTCTGAAACATTTTGAACTTGCAGTAAAAACATTAACACTTTCATTTCCACTTTGACCAACATGTTCTCAGGCCTTCACCAGAAGAAGCCTTTTCCTGGCCAGCAGTGCAGAGGAGACCTTTTTTTTTTCTGTCTTAAAAAAGATTTAAGCCAAATGGTGGTGGTGCACCACCTTCAGCACTCAGGAGGCAGATCTCTGTGAGTTCGAGGCTAGCCTGGTCTAAAAATCAGTTCCAGGACACAGGACAGAGAAACCCTGTCTTGGAAAACAAAACAAAGATTTAAAGGGGTTTGGCGGTGGCTCAGGGAATAAAAATGCCCACGGCCAAGCCTGACCTCTGAAGTTCAGTCCTCAGCACCCATTTAGTAGAAGGAGAAAGCAGACCTCCCCAAAGTTGTTACCCTCTGACCCACATGGTTGGGCAGACAACAAACAGACAGATTTTTTTTTTTTAAAGATTCAATAGCCTTGGGTTCTTTTCCCAGCAGACACACAAATAAACATTGGGTGTGGTGTGGCACACGCCTTTAATCCCAGCACTCACCACTCAACAAGGCAGAGACAGGCAGATCCCTGTGAGTTCAAGGCCAGTCTGGTGGTGTATATAGCCACTTAGTGAGACTGTCCCAGAATGAATAAGAATAAAGAAATTGGTACAAGATAGATAGATAGCACATATTTATTTAGTCAAGGTGTTAATAGATTATTATAGCAAAGCAAATATGCCTTAGTAAAGCAAGCAAAAGAGGAAGTTAGTTATCGAAGATAGGATTTCTCTTTTGTTTGTTTTTCAGAGACAGGGTTTCACTTTGTAGACCAGGCTGGCCTGGAACTCAGAGATCAGCCTGACTCCCATGTGCTGGGATTAAGGGCGTGTATTACCACACCTGGCCCCTAGAAGTTCTTTAAATGTCTTGAAATTGCTTGCTTGCATCTTGACTTAAGTGTCTGAAGTTCACACACTGCAGTAGGTCTCCTGTGTCAGGTCCTGCTCTGCACCATGCATTCTGCTTTTTGTGGGGTGAGGGCGCTGTCTGCTTGAGGACGCGTATGGAAGGAGGTGTGTCCCGTATCATGTATGTTTGCTTTCTGTGGGGGCCTGACTGCGTTTCTGCACAGAGGTGGGGGTTCCTGGGCTGTGGGCAGCTTTACTTCCCACCCCAGGGGTTTGCTTGGCATTGTCTGGAGCTGGTTAGTCCTGGGACTCGGGGAGCATGGAGGGATGCCATTAAGTTTCCTACAAGCATGCAGGACAGCCCCAGCCCCAGCTTGCTGCTGGCTTTAGATGTCAGTGCCCGAGGCTGAGAAGTCCTGTGATTTTATTACCTGGTTCCTGAGGAATAGAAGTTAACTCGAAAGTCCAGAGGAGGGTAGTTGCTTCTGATTTGTCCAGTGTTCTCTCTTTATGTCTTGATGGTGCTGGAGCTTGACCCCAGAGTTTTAAGCTTCACTATTGAACACCCTCAACCAGGTGTACTTTCAAAAGTGTCTATTGCGTCCACCGGCATGGTTCAGTGGCTAAAGGTGCCTGTTTCATGCTAGCTTGGGTTTGTTTACCAGAACTCACAATATGGGAGCAAACCTGCTCTCATAAGCTGTCCTGTGTATGGTGGCTTCCCCATGTGTATGGCGGTGCATGTAAGCATGAACCACACAATCAATAAGTAAAGGTTAGCAATTTTTAAAGAGTATACTTAATTATCATGTTACAATTAATTTCTGAGTCATGGTCTTGCATGTGTAGCCACATGATAGGTCTCCACCATGCCTCCATCTCCTGGATTACACACATGTACCAGGATGACTGGCTAAAAACTGTAAACAGGGTTTCACTGTGTAGCCCCAGAGAGCCTGGAACTTTACTAGGTCAAGCTGTCCAGACAACGATCTACCCATCACTACCCCCGGGGTACTTTAATGAAAGCTGTGTGCTGCCATACCCAGATAAAAAATGGTATGCTTTAACTTAAAACATTTACTTTTAAAAAAAGTCTTTGGGGTGTGGTGGCATACGCCTTTAATCCCAGTACTCGGGAGGCAGAGGGTGGAGGATCTTTGAGTTTGAGGCCAGCCTGGGCTACAGATTCACTTCCAGGACAGCTTGGAGGACAGAGAGACCCTCTCTCAAAAACTAACAAACAAAAAAACAAAGTCTCCCTGCAGGTCGCTTTCTGCTTCTTGCCTACCCCTTCAGACTTCTTAGCTACTTTAGAATTCTTTAAACATTTAAAATTCTTTAAAGGAAAGTTCCATAGTTAAGTCTGCTGAAAGGGGAGCATGGGTTCCTTGTGAAGACCAGCACCAGTGAGAGAAGCTGATGAGAAAATCCCCGCCTTGCCCTGAGGGAGGCATTCCTGACCGATCTGGAAGGTTAGACCCCCTCGGGCTTTCTAGGAAAGCATAAAAAGCGAGAGAAAGTTGTTCCAGATGGGATGCCTGTAGCAGGAGGTTGCCTCTCCCAGTGGGGTTGGGGCGAGGACCATTCTAGGCAGACCTGCATCCGAGTGCGCAGGGGTGCCCCGGGGACTTCTCCTTGAGAGAGATCTTAAAGCGGCTTCTCCCCTGTCTCTGATAAATAATTGGAAGGAGAGGCAATGAATTTTTTTCTGACAGTTGGTTCTTACTGGGGCTGGGGCTTCGTTTGCAAGTGAAAGGCTGCAGTCAGAGTGGTTTGAAATCACAAAAGGCCCCGACTCTCTTCACATCAAGTGTAAAAGAACCCCCAGGGGTGATAAATGGGAGCCGCTGGACTCTTTCCTGGTAAACAAAGCTGAGGGATGACCTCTAGATTTTTTTTTAATTAAAAGAAAACAGGGTTTCCTCGTGGTGAGTGCGGGACCGCTCCTGAAGTTTGACTGTTCTTCCTGGAGGGGATCTTTTGTTAAGGCTGTGGGCAGGCGCGCAGTTAGTTATCCAGGGCCTGCCTTGGAAAAGGCTCCCTGCACACGGTGGGCCTGCAGGGATCCTTTTTGTCTCTACAGTAAGGCTGGACGTGGTGAGGTTTCTGAGCCCTGCTGTCCTGGGAAGGTTGAGAATTCAGATTAATCCCTTCTTCACCCTCACTAGCAGAACAAACTCTTAACTTATATGCAGGGTGGGGAGCTGAGTTTTAAGAAAAGTTTATAAAAGTGGTCCAAAGGTAATTGTAAAGTTATCACTCCAAGATTGAGGATAGGGTTTCTTTTATGCAAAGTTAACAAGACTTTGCATGTGGCCAAAACCCTTAGCTCATAGCTTTAAGTATAGTGTTTGGAACGGTTTATGGTCTTCCAAGGTCACATTTTATGGAGAACTAAGATTTGGGAGCTCCTGTGGACTAAGGGCACACTCCGGGTTGCACTCTTATTAAATTCCACGGTTCCTCACTGGGCTCTTCTGTCCTACCCTGCAAGATTCTAAGCTGGACCTGAGCACCACTGAGCGGGCCTAACCCTGGGCACCTGAGAATTCTAATGCTTTCTTGATTTTGTAAACGTTTGCTTACTGCCCTCAGTCTGTGTTCCACACTAGCTGGAAGATTGGAGAAAGGAGCAGAGGTCACAGCTGACAAAGAGCTTGGAGTTCCTGGTCCATCCAAGGTGTACAACCATACGCAAGGCCTCCATCCACCTTGGAAGGGTGGGAAAGGACAGCTAGCCAGCTACGCTTATTGCTAGCTGAGTGCACACAGTCAGGTTTTGAGTATCGATACCACAAGGATAAACCAACTCAAGCAACTTTTCTTTGTAATGGGGTTTGAGCTAAAATTCAGGGCATCCTAGGCAAGTGCTGTACCACTGAGCATTGTCTTGAGCCCTAGATCAACTAATATTTAATGGACATAGACATGCTGCTAAGTGTTTTTTTTTACACTTTTTATTTACATATATATATATATATGAGTAATCTAACTACATGTACACATTTATGCCAGAAAAGGTTATCAGATCCCACTATAGATGGTTGTGAACTCAGGTCCTCTGGAAGAGCTGCCAATGCTCTCAACTGCTAAGCCATCTCTCCAGCCCCCTCTGCTAAGTATTTCCTAGACCTCCCTCCCTCCCTCCCTCCCTCCCTCCCTTCTCCCTCCCTCATTTCCTTCCCTGTTTCTTACTCTCTTTTAGGCAGGGTTTTGCTCTAGCCCTGACTGACCCTGGACAGATACGTATTTTCATTTCAATCTTGCAACTGCTGATGCAATTACATTTTGTAGATGATAAAAGAACAAATTAGTTGATTAATCTGTGGCAGACAGTTAAACTAATTTCTTAATTTTTATTGATAGATTTTGAAACAGTTTCTCACTCTATAGCCCAGGGTGGCCTAGAACTCATCGGCAATCCTCCTGCCTCAGTCTCCCAAGTGTTGGGATTACAGGCATGAGCCACTGGGCCAGGTTTAAATCCCACTGTTCTTGGACCCCTAAGGCCTCAACTCAACCCCAGCTGCACGTTAGCTGCTGAGGATCAGGAGACCGGGAACAGCTGCACGCTCCGACTTGCCTCGAAGAGATTTGTGTTGAGTCCTTCTGGAGCCAGCTCTCCTTGCTGATACTGTTAATGAGTACTAGATAACAGGTTGTTCACAGGGGACCCGTTCAGCACGGCTGCCACCATCAGGAGCACCCTTCGCAGGGAGAGGAACAGAGCTGCTGAGGATGGGAGGGGGCTGAGGTGGCTAATGAGCCATATGGCAGGGAAAAGATTAGTTAAGGACAAAATGTAAGGGGAGGAGGTGGCTCTCCTGCCTGGACTGTCTCAGAGCTGTTTACACACACACACACACACACACACACACACACACACACACACACACACACACACACTTCACACTCATGAGATAGTGGGTTTCCAAGAGTGCTTGTGGTCTGTGCAGCCCCATGCAGGTGCCAGGTGGCGGCCTTGCAGATCAATCAACCTCCCAACGGTTACACTGTGCAGCTGTTCCTCTTTTAGACGGCCTGTCAACTTCCGGCAGAGACTTATTTCCCCCAGTGGCCTCTTGAGGCCTGAGATAGGACATTTCCTAAATTTAAGGATGGAGTACTGACTTCTAAGTGGGAACTAGTGTTTCAGAGGTGAGAGTGCAGATCAGTGTTAAAAAATGCATAAAATAGTTCTTTGATGTAGTGATGCACACCTTTAATCCCAGCAGGTGGATCTCAGTGAGTTTGAACCCGGCCTGGTCAAATGAGTTCCAGGACAGCCAGGGCTACACAGAGAAACCCTGTCTTGAAGAAAAAAAGACAAACAAACAAACAAACAACCCCCCCCCAAAAAAAAAAACCAACAACCACAACAACAACAGCAAAACAGAAGCAAAAACAAAATAAATTTTCACTACTAAGGGACAAAGTTGGTGGTGGCATAGGGTATTTGCAGGAGGTCTCAGCAGTTGGCAGATGGACTGGTGGGGTAGGGTATTTGCAGGAGGTCTCAGCAGTTGGCGGATGGACTGGTGGTGTAGGGTATTTGAAGCAGGTCTCAACACTACTGCTGTTTCCTTTCAGTCTTTGGCCAACAGTAAGGATTAACTGGACTGCTCCTTACAGCCTCCAGGGACCCACTACTACCTCTTCGGGAAAAGTGGCCTAAGGAGCTCAAAACCAGTTGGGTTTGAATTCTAGCGCCTCCCACCCCTCAAATGTGTAGAGCTGGGAGAATTATTCCTTCTAAGGTCTGTTCCTTTATCTGTACAGTAAAAATAGGATTAAGTGGTTGTTGTTGTTTTAATTCCAAAAGATACTAGCTATGGTGGTACAAGTCTTTAAATAACAACTAATAATAATAATTAAAAATAGTTATTATTTTGAGACAGAGTCTCATTATGTATCCTTCACTGGTCTGGAACTCACTACGTGTAGACCAGGCTAGCCTAGGAACTCATGGAAATCTACCTGCCTCTGCCTCCCAACTGCTGGAATTAAAGGTGTGCACCACCAATGCCAGCCTTAAATTATTCTTAAAGATTATTTTATGTTAATGGGTATTTTTGCCTGCAAGTATGTCTGTATACCACATGCATGCCCGGAGCTCACAGAAGCAAGAAGAGGGCACTAGATCTCCCACCCAGGACTAGAGTTACAGATGGTTATGAGCTGTCATGCGGGTCCTGGGGATCGAATCCGGATCCTCTGCAAGAACAGCCAGTACTTTTTGTTGTTGTTTTGTTTTCATTTCTTGAGACAGGGTCACTCGTTCATGTAGCCCTGGCTGTCTGGGAACTTTGTAGAACAGGCTGGGTTGAACTCAGAGACTGCAGAGTGCTGGTACTAAAGGCATGCACTACTTACTACACTGGCCCTTTGAGCAGCCAGTATTCACAATCAACCGAGAACACCCCTCCCCTGGGCTCTAAAAACCAGCTGCTAGAACCAGCAGTGAGTGAAGGCTGTTTCATCATGCGGTCCTGCTGATTGGCGCTCAGTCGATTTTTTTTTTTTTCCCTACTGACTTCCATTTGTTGTTGAGGAATTTATTAAGATGGATGATTTATTTATTATTCACACTGTGGGGATCAAACTCAGGCCCTTCAGCATGCTAGGCATTGCTCTACCATTGAGCTATACCCTCAACCCCTAGCTACCCCTCCTTTAAGTTAGCATAATTTAAAATGGTAGATAAGCCTTTAATCCCAGCACTCAGGAGGCAGAGACAGGCAGATCTCTGAGTTCGAGGCCAGTCTGGTGTACAGAGAGAGTTCCAGGACAGCCAGGGTTGCACAGAGAAACCCTGTCTCTAAACAAACAAACAGAAAAATGGCAGATAAATTATGAACTGATTTATTAATAAAATATTTCATAATTCCTGTTGAAAGGTCATTGGTGTTGATTAATGTAGATAACTATCCAGAAAAAGTAGGTATTTGTAATTTTTTTCCTTATTTTAAGCAGGTAGAAGCAATGTTTCCCCCTCAGATTCTACACAATAGTTCTTTTTTTTCAAAGTAAGTAATAACTAGAACTAAGTTATGCATTCAGCAGTGCCTATAATTCCAGTATCAAAAGTGTACAGTTGGAATAGGCAAGTTAGAGCCACTGAGAGCTGGAGAGGCTCAGGTCCGAGATGGGTGCATCAGCACCTTTGGAACACCTGCTGGAGCTGGCGGCCAGTAGCTAGGGAAAGAATGCCATCAGACATTTGACATGTCATGCTTCAGATTCTCAAACAGTTACTTCATTTTTAAGTGTGTGTGTGTGTGTGTGTGAAGGTGATGTGGGGGTAGGTTGCTCCTAATAGGTATTTATTTGACCTTTCTTGCAAAAACAATCCAAAGTTTTTGTTCTGTTACTAATTGGGTAGCTTGTTTGTGTCAAAGCCTGTTACTATGGAGATAATTACGTCTTGTTGACCCAATTGTTGAAGACTGTATTTTAAGGTCTGGGTATAAAATCTACAAAATTGTGTGTGTGGTGACTTCCCCTGTCTTTTAAGACCAAATTGCTTTAAAACACAGGCAAGCTTCCTGGCCAGCCAAGCCTGAAAGTCACCTGTACCTCACTCTACAGGCTAACTTGTCAGTGGCATCTCAAGGTGGTAGAGGTCTTGTCTGTTGTAGGCAGGGGTGCTTGCCTTGGGCTAATGTTCAGATCTATGCATCCTTGCTGCCTATGTGGGAAATCCCTCCCCCCCACCCCCCCACTCCCCCACTCCCCCACCTCCCTCCTCCCCCCCACCCCCCGGCATATAGAAATTTTGAGCCTCTACCTAGAAACACTGTAGCTTAAAACCCAAGACTACAATCTACATTTGGGAGAGATGCGTTCTGTGGTAGCATCTAGACAGTTAAGATTGATAGTATCATTTTTTAAGCTAATGGACAATTTGGGGGTCTTCAGTAGTAATTTGGTACAGTTTGATTGCTGGCCTGTTGGAATTTGCTGCCCAAAGCTCAAGGGTTCTCAGTATGCTTCTGCTGGACCCTTCTCCGTCAGTCAGTGTCTACCTACTGTTTCTTTGTTCTTGTTTGGGTCTTCATAGCCTTCGCCACTGAAAGGCTCCTTTATACTTCGGCAAGTATATGGAGGTGAGATCCATTAAGGACCAATTCAGAAAACTAGAGGGGTTGATTGTCTATGATAGGATATTTTTCCCTTTTTAGACAGTGTCCTCTACCAACCTTGAACTTACCAGGCAGCTGAAACTGACCTTGAACTTCTGATCCTCTGGCCAGTACCTCCCAAGTGCTGGTATTTTGTTGTTGATTTTTTGAGACAGGGTTTCTCTGTGTTGCAGCTAGCTAGCTCTGGCTGTCCTGAACTCTCAGAGATCCCCCTGCCTCTGTCTCCAGAATGCCCAAGTGCTCTTACTAAAGGCATGTGGGGCTCCTCATCTGATTTGTGCAGTGCTGGGCAAACATTCTACCCACCGAGCTCCAGGTCCAGCTCCACTTTCCATTTCCTCAGGACACTCAGCGCCCTTTGGGTTCAGGGTCAGGTGTTTTTCCCTAAGAGGACAGTGTCTCTGATTAGAAAAGGACTGGGAAGTCTGAGAAACACGCAGCTTCTTTGAAAATACGTATGACAGCATGCAGGAGTTGTATCCCACTCTAGCAAATGCTCGAAGCTGTGCATAGCGATGCATATTGAATTTTTTCCTATGCTGTGGTCATGGCTTTTCTCGCCCAGATGTAGGACACATCTAGACTCATGTGCCTGACTTACCACTCCTGTTAGGTTCTCCAGATTTCTTCTAACACTTCCTTTTATCCTACTTTACATTCACTAATGAGACTATCTAAAAACAGAACAAAATACCCAAACAAACAAAAGTTGGCCAACTCCTAAATCTGACTTGCTTCTTTCTTGTACTACAGAGTTTTGTTGTTGTTGTTGCTATTGTTGTTTTTATTTTTTTTTTTTTTTAGACAAGATCTCTTAGCCCAGCCTGGCTTCCAGCTCTCTATGTGGTAGAGAGTTGAGCTCCTGATCTTGCCCAGCCTCCTGAGTGCTGAGATTGCAGGCTTACACCAACCGAACCAGCCCCTGTATACACTTTCAGAGTGGCTTCACCACCCCGAGTGGTGATTCCCAATCGGGACTTGTGAGCCTCTGCTAGGCGGCCATCATTTCCCCTGCAATTCCTCCACCCTCTGTGTGGGGGTTAGCGTCTCCCACTCTCTTTCCACCCTCCCTTTTCCTTGTTAGGAAAGATGTCATTCGAGTAAATAAGAGTTTCTGAGGTCATTTCACCCCTCTGTGATTCTCTTTCCGTGATATAGAAGTCCAGGGGTCCATTAGGACTCATCCTCCACCAGCCCTGTTGACTAGCTCCCAAGTCTCACAAGCCTCTCCCTCTATAGGCTTCTGCCTTCAAGTCCCCCGCCTTGGCACATGCTGTTCCTTTGACCTCTGCTCTACCCATCCTTTCCTGTATCTGCAATCACTGTCAGGAGAGAATGGGACTTTTAGGAGTATGTAGGAGGGACACATGCGGCCAACAATCAAGGAAGGCTTCTTGGAGGTAGAGAATTGATGCTCAGGGCTAGAGAGATGGCTCAATAGCGAAGAGCATGTACAGCTCTTAACAAGAACTAGAATTGACTTCCAGCACAGAAATACCAGCTCTAGGGAGATCCAATGCCTCTGGCTTCCTTGGGCACCTGTGTGGTTGTGCATATATATACTCACCTGGTTGTTTGGAACTCTGTAGAACCAGACTGGCCTCGAACTCAGAGATCTGCCCGCCTCTGCCTCCCAAGTGCTGGGACTAAAGGTTTGCACCCTCACACCCAGTTTGATAGGGTTTTAAATGTCAAGTTTTGAATGAAGGATGGAATGGCACATGACATGTAAGGGGGTAATTAAGGTCCATGAGAGGGCTGGACACAACCCAATGGTTTCTTCGTGGTTTTCAATGAGTGAAAGAGGATTTGTTGGTGACTTGAAGGTTTAAAAAAAGCAGATGTCAGAGCAGCCAATTTTTAATCCTTTGGCTTTGCCTCATGGAGATGCTGTGTTGTTAGGATACGGACAACACAGGATAGATCGGGTACACGTCTCCTCTGAATACTGAGGAATGAAACTACAGCCTCATGGGGAGGTTGGAGGACTACTCTGCATAGTTGGTTGTATCTTTCCTAGTCGTGGGATCCAGAGATTAAACTCAGCTTCTCAGGCTCGTACTCAAGTGCCTAGAACCGGTGAGCTGCCGCCGCCCCGGCCGCACTTTCTGAGTAGCCGCCGATGGACATGCCTCCTTGTTAGAGTTGCACTATCTGTTGTCTAAGTCTGGAATTGATTGCAGGTCAGTGCTTAAGATGCACATATATTTCGTGAAAAATGGATCTCAGTTGTGCTGAGGTTTCCAAAGATGATGAGAAGGTGGGAATGCCCAGATAGAGGGAATACTAAAAACTTAATAACGAGAAGCCTCCCAAGATGAAGAACCGAAGACTTGCAAAGTCTGGGGTGTGACTCAGTATGGACAGGGCTGGCAGTCTACCTAGATATGATGCATAATAAATAAATAATTTAAAAATGAGTGAGAATTAGCTTCTGCCTTTAGGAATAGTTATTTTTTGTTGTTGATTTTGTTTGCTCTGTTTTTGTTGTCTGTTTATAGACAGGTTCTCATGTAGCCCAGGCTGGCCCCAAACTTTGTCAAAGATGACCTTGAATTCCTGGTGGTTTTTTTTTTTGTTGTTGTTTGTTTGTTTTTTGCCTCCTCCCAAGTGATCAGATTATAGGTGTTCTCCACTCACCCTCCTTTTTTTTTTTTTTTTTTAATCCCTGGATTTAGAATGTTTTAAAATATATTGGCATTCCTTCATAGTACATTGTAGAATTTTCTGTAGCCATGGTGGCGGGGGTATGGCATCATCATTGCATATGATGGGCAAAGATCTCAGGAACAGAACTTTTGGTGACCTTTGGGGGGTTATATACTGAGGGGGGGGACGGGAACTAATGACTCCTGTTAAAATAAGCTGGCCGGTAGGTGGTGGTAAGCCATGAGGGGAGATTTATGAGCAACATCCTGTTCTGGAATCACTGCTGGGGACGGAAGACGGGGAGAAACTGCTATATAAATCAGGAAGGCAGCTCCGGAAACCATGTCGGCCACTGGAGGGTCTGAGGATGACTCTGGTCCATTCTGCATAACACATGGTTGAGGATACTCCACGGGTCCTGTCCTTGAGTCCACACAGGGGCTGGTGCTGAGTTAGGTGGGTCCTGTTTCCCTAAGGGGAAAACCAGAGCAGAGACAGAGACATGGTACTGTGGCCCAGAGTCACTTATAGTCTTCAATTGCTTCCTGAATTGTGAAGAGAAAGAGAGGTGAGCCATTTGGGAGGGAGTGGAAGATGTGTGGATTTTCCTGGGTTGTATGTTGAGCCCATCCCTCCATGGATCGCCTGCTCGTTCCGACTCAGTGCAGAGTGTGCCTTGTGAACTGAACATCTTGACCAGAGGGAGAAGCAGCGACCTAACTCTCCCTTGTCTCAGTGAAGCACAAATTCAGCAGAAGAGTGGGTCCTAAGATCAGGGCTGGAAAGATGGCTCAGCAGTGGAGGGCACCTACCACTCCTTCAGAGTCCAGAGTTCAGTTCCCACAGCAGCTTCTAACTGCCTGTAACTCCAATTCCACAGGATCCAGTGTCTCAGGCCTCCACAAACACTGCACTCATTCAGGCAAGCAGGTACACACATACATACATAATTTTTTTCCTTTGAAAAGGATAAGATTGGAATGTAGTAGGGCTGGCAGAGTGCCTGTCTAGCATGCATAAAGCCCTGAGTTCCATTCCTAGCATTGTGTAAACTGGGTGTGGTGCTAAGGACCTTCCTTCTCAGCTAGTTTCAGGCTGGCTTGGGATACCTGGGGCCCTGTCTAATAAATAATAAATAAACCTAAGATCGTGCCCTGTGTTTGGAAGTCTACACATTGCAAAGTAGAATGAAAGGCATCCTATTTTTTATGATTATTTCACCTGCCATACTGTGGTGGTACACACCTGTAATCCCAGCATTTGGGAGGCAGAGGCAGGGGGGATGTCTGATTCTGAGGACAGCCTGGTCTACAAAATAAGTTTCAGGATAGCCAGGGCTACACAGAGAAACCCTGTCTTGAAAAACAAAAGAAAGATTATTTCATCAATCTAGATAAGTGCACACATAACAGGTTTGAGAGTAAAGTAATTCAAGTTGTTTAATAATAGGACCCCTCCCCCCAGTTTATATACTTAGAGGTAATAATTGTATGTTTTTAAATTACGGGGAGAGGTTTGCTTTGTAGGCAAGTTTATGATGCTGCTTAAATGTTTTTACACCAGCTTCCATCCCCAGTGCCGCCTGCACATCTGCACATCTGCACATGCACTTGTGTGTTCAAGGACTACGTCTTCTTCTGCCGCTTCCTTTAGGAAATGAAAATGCTGTTCAGTTACTGTATTGTCGCTGTGATAAACCCCAAGGGAGAAGTTTGTTTTCTCTTGTGACTTCAGAGGTTTCACAGCATGGTGCCTTGGCCCCTATTACAGCATATCATGTCATGGTGGGATTCTTGTAGGAGGCTTGCTCACCCCACGTCGGCTGGAAAGCCAACAGGGAGGGGGGGATTGAGAGAGACTCATTGGAACTGGACCCCCATGATCCCTTTTAAGGGCACACCCAGGGAACTTCCTTCCTCTGGGTCCCACATCTTCTAAAAATGCCATCACTTCTCAGTGGCTCCATGGGTGGCGATCTAAGCTTTTACTGCAAGGGACTTTGGGGGACAAGTCAGACCCAAGTAGCAACCTTCATTTATCCAGACAGTGGGCATGTGAGTGCCAGTTGTGTGCCAGGCATTCATTGTTCTACTCAGTGAAGACACAGCAGCTAAATAAAGATAAAAGATCTTCCTGGTATCAAATGTCAGGTGTTCAGGGTAGGCATGTACCAGGATCATAGAGCGAGACTGGTGGGGTAGAGTATGAGGTGGACAAGGAAACGCATGCTGTTTTCAACGCGTTGCCAGGGAAGCCTCCTTTAATAAACTGTTTGAGCAAAGACCTGATCAGGTGAGACAGAAGACTGGAGCTAGGTGTGGAGGTAAGTTTTTATTTATTTGAGACAGGGTTTCTCTGTGTAGCCCTGGCTGTCCTGGAACGCCATATGTAGACCAGGCTAGCCTCTAACTCAGAGACCAGTCTGTCTCTTCCTGCTGGGACTGAAGGCATGTCCTGGCTGTGGAGGCAGCTTTGTCTGAAAACAGAATGCACAGACTCCCGAGGTGATGTGTGCCCTGCATGTTTCCGAGGCAGCAAAGTGGCCGTGAGTCTGAAGCACTGAGGAGGCACGGTTCCCAGCCCTGGACTGGCGGGTGAGACTGGGAGGAGGGTCTGCAGGAGCTTTGTTAACTGGAGGTGGCAGCTACCAGAGAGGAGGCGTGTCTGCACGCGCCTTTTGCAGGACACTTGGGAAGCTTCGTGGTGTTTATTATGCTGCAGCAGGCATTGGGGAAGCCCCTTGCAATGGATGGGATCCTTGTCTCTCACTTTACAGAGAAAACAGAAGCGCAGGAAAACGAAACCATTTCAGAGTAGGGGCCAGGTCTGTGTTTCTTCTGGTGGTCACATCTGTGGCTGTCACCCACAGGAAGGAATCTCATCTGGGAATTTCCATTTCCTAGCATGTCATTATTACTTTTTTGTTTGTGTTTGTTTTTGAGTCGTTCTTACTCTGAAGACCAGGTTGGCCTCAAACTTCTGATCAGTCTGTCTGCCTCCTCCATGATTACAGACAGGCATGTGTCACTACTCTCAGTTCATAGCATGATATTTTTCAGATGTCTCTAATCAATTACTGTGACTATTGCCTTGATCTGCTGAATGTCTGGGGCCTTCTGGCCTCAGTCCCCACCCCCCTTCTTCAGTGGACACGATATTTCTGAGTCCGTTAGTGTGAGTTAGTGCCACCGTCTTTATGACAAAGTGAGGATGCACCCACACTGTGGGCTGTCAGCCTGGATTAATCAAGCCCCGTGATAGTCTGTTATGATGAGGCTGGTAAATTAAAGCTTTCACCTCATCAGAAGCTTGTCAAGGGTCTTCTCTCTGGAGGTATAAAGCATTCTGCTGGTTCTCAGCTGGAGATGGGGACAGCAAGATGATTTTCTTTGGAGTTTAGCGTATTGAGCAGTGCTACACAGTTGCAAACTGTTGGGAAGCACAGAGGAAGGCCTGGGGCGTTGTGGTTGGGGACTTGGAGAAAGGCTTTGTGGCCGCCTTGGCTGGGTATCGAAGTTGGGAGAGAAGAGGATGGGTTTCATGTCTAAGGGAGAGAGCCAGATGGGTGTTTCGGAAGAGGAGCCTGGAACACGTTTTTCTGTTGCAGGAATAGTCTGTTACAGCCCAGATGTCTCCAGGAAAAGGGAAAGGAGACAGTGGGTTCAGCGCGAGAAGGTGGAAGTACTCTGACAATGCTGGAAACAGTCCAGAAGGGTGGCCAGTGGCCCACACTGTGGCCAGGGAGTTAGGAGAAAAATGTCCCACCAGGATTACTTCACATAGATTTCAAAGAATTAGTCTGGGGGGGGCGGGGAGGGGGAATAAAACTGTATCTTCCATTACAAGCTACAAGTAAACTACAAGACACTTTGTGACTGAGGATGTAGTAGGGTTTGGGGCTGAAGCCCTGTGCCCAGTCCCCAGCACTGCCTAAAACTGGGTGTGGTCTCATGCCTTGTAATCTCAGCACTCTGGAGTTGGAGGCAGGAGGACCAAGAGCTCAGGACCTTCTTGAGTATGTAGTAAATCTGAGTGAGGCTAGCCTGGGCTATTTGAGACCCTGTCTCAAAAAAAAAGTTACTGTTTCTTTTTGTTTTTGAGACAGTCTCATTATGTAGCTCTGGCAGGCCTCAAACTCAGAGATCTGCCTGCCTCTGCCTCCCTAATACTGGGATTAAAAGTGTCTCCATACCCTGCTTCTTTTGAATGTGGCCACTAGACATGATAACCCAGCATTAACTTGCTAATGGATGAACTTGAATTTGCTAAGTAGTGGAGGCTGGAATTACAAGCATTTATTGCCATGCCTAGCTTGCAAATTTAAATTTAAATTAGATTATATCTCCTGGTCTTAGCAAGGCGAGGCCAGGGCTAGTCACTGGGGGAAAAGGAAATAAAAGGGAAGGAATGTGGGAGAAAACAGAGAGATAAGAACACCTGGGAAGGGAGATTCTGGGCTTTCCTCTGGGAGGTGAGGGAGGGGTCAGAGACTCCTATTTTGACCTTGGTCACAGGCTCTTTGTAGAAGTGTTGCTTTGAAGATGGAGGGGTGAGGCTTTGAAGATGGAGGTCCCGAGTCCTCAGTGCAGGAGTTAATTTGGCAGCCTTTTGGGGGAGTGGATTAGCCCTGGTGAGGGTGGAGGTGGAGACCGGTTTGGTCAGGTCCAGTGCCCATCACACCTGGCTGCTCTTGCTCTGCTGGGAGGGGAGTGGAAAGTGGGGTTTCCAGGTGCTGGACTATAGGAGTAACCCCCAGACCTTGCTTGATATTGTGTGCTGAATTTCACATTGACTTCCTCATCCAATCTCTACTCCCCCCCCCCCCACTGCCCCTTAAATTATCACACTCTATGGCAGGAAGTAAAAGCACGCAGATGGTGCTGTGGTCCAAGCTTTACACACACATAGCCAGGTAGAAACTTGCTGCTTCCTTATTTCTGGATGTGGATTGACTTGTAGCAAGAGGGGGCCATAAGGAACACCCTGGCACAGAAGTTTTCTTTGGGACCCAGCGGTTTAGAGGGCAGATGTTTTTTCTCATCCATCCATTGGTCAAATCCTTATTGAACATCTACTGTGTTAGGAAGAGAAGCTAAAAGATAAAATCTGATCTCTCATAGAGGATCAGGATGACTTGAGGCTGAAGATGACGATGTAACCTTGTAAGAGGCCCAGGGTTGTGTTAAATCAGGTATGGTGGCCCAGGGCTGAATGGCAACACTCTGGAGACAGGCAAAAGAACTGAAAGTTAGGGGCCAACCTCTGCCACAGAGCAAGCTCAAGGCCAGTGTGGCTCTCTCTCTCTCTACTCGTGTGTATGTGTATGTGTGTGTGTGTGTGTGTGTGTGTGTGTGTGTGTGTGTGTGTGTGTGTGTGTAGACAGGGTCTTGCTGTGTAGCCCAGGTTAGCCTCAAACTCCTGGCAGTCCAAAATTATGGGCACATGAAAAGGATAGGGAGGCCTCACCTACAGTCTGGTGGAATTTTCTTGCTAGTGTCAAGAATTTTATTACACCTAACAAATCGCTGTGAAAATTGCTTTCACGGAGACAATATTCTTTTCTTTTTTAAAAAGAATTATTTCAAATACGAATGTTAAACAGTAACTGAATTATGTATGTGTGACCTTTGAGTTCAACTTACCGCAGGGGGGGGGGGGGCGCGTAGCAAACCTTTAACCCTGAAAATCTTAAGTTTGTGGACATTGTTTACAGTCAAAACTTGTCTTAAAGCTCTTGTAACCTAGTATTGTAAGGATTCCTTCCATCCTTGTGACTCAAGGTTTTATCTTATCAGCCTCTTTTCCGATCTAGAGTACCTCAGAAAACATCCTAGGATCTTATTTACCAAGAAGGAACGGGAAAAAGTAAGTCCTTGAAATGCTGTAAACTAGGCAGGCAGGGTGTGGTGTCATGTGTCTGTAGTTCTTCCAGGACTGGAGAACCAGAGGCAGGGGGATGGAACTCTTTGAGTTTTGAATATACATACATTCATACATATATAGTTTCTTTGTTTGTTTGAAACAGGTTTTTCTCTGTGTAGCTCTGACTGTCTTGGAACTTACTTTGTAGACCAAATTGGCCTTGAATTTGTAGATCTTCCTGCCTCTGCTTCTGAATGCTGGAATTAAAGGCATGAGCCACAACTGCCTTGTACAGTTGGTCTATATGTTGAGTTCCTAGCCAACAGAGCTGCATACTGAGACATATTGAGCTCCTGTATGTAGCCAGAGCCATGTACTGAGACTCTATCTCAGCAGTAATACACAACTTTCTTCACTCTTTCTCATCTTGAAATGATTCGTCTTTTTAAAATTTAAAATTTTATTATGTGTACCATGTTTTTTACCTGTATACAAGTTATGTGTACCATGTGCATGACGTGCCTACAGAGGCCAAAAGGGGGCATCAAATCCTCTAAAACTGGAGTTACTGGTAGTTGTATGTGCTGGGAATTGAACGAGGCTCCTCTGGAGGAGCAGCCAGCTCTTAGCTCCTAAGAAGCAGTGGTGTGAGGAAACCTACCCAGGTATTTATTAATGCTTCTATGCACTAGGAGTGGGCATGAAAAAGAAAAGGATGAAGAAAATGACACATGGCCGTCCTACTGCTCTGGAGTAACATGCCTTAGTGGGAGAGGCAGAACCCAAAACTTGAAATGGACCTAATGAGCGACTGAGGTTTATTTAGCCCAGTGGTAAGAGGATGTTTGTCCCTAACTCCACCAGACAAAACCAGAGTGAGTGAGTTGGAAGGGCGGGAAAGTCAAGTTTAGATAAAAAGGAGATGCCCAGTAAAGCATTCTGGATAATTATCACAGGGTGAAGAAAGGAGCCCTGGAGGAGAGATGTAAGGAAGAAGTATCATGCAGTGTGGAGCTGAGTGACAAGGAGGAGCCAACAGAGGCAAAGATAGACAGATAGATGATAGATAGATGATAGATAGATAGATAGATAGATAGATAGATAGATAGATAGATAGATAGAAAGATAGAAAGATAGATAGACAGATAGGTAGAAAGATAGACAGACAGGTAGATAGACAGACAGGTAGATAGACAGACAGGTAGATAGATAAATGATAGCTGGATATGGCTTCTGTGGCTGTCGTGAGAGAAAAGGATTTAGTGGTGAGTGTTTGAAGGGCTCTGACAACAGATGCACGGTGTTTGAATTGTGTTTCCAGAACCTGAGAGTTCAGTGTGTTGCAGTCAGTGCAGAGCCGAGAAGCAAATGAAGCCATGGTTGGTGGATGTCACAGCCCTGGCATGCTCTTGCCTGCTGGTGGACAAGGCTAGGATTTTGTTTTGTTTTGTTTTCCCAGTCTCCTGGGCTTCATCTTCTCATCTGTAACCCTGGAATAGTGAGAGCATTGTCGTTAGGTCACCATCAGGACTGAATAAATTGATCCCTCTGACATTCTTGGAACAGTGTCTGGCACACAGCAAGTTCCCAAGAAGTACAGTGGCTGAGGCTGCTGCTAGTCTCTTCACATTGCATTTGAAGTGAACCTGGATCCTCTGCAGGCCTGTGGCCCTGACTGCCATGGGAGATGTGAGGGAGCCTTTGGCCTTCTCACAGTTTTGAGGGACTGTGAGCACATGTGTTCGGGTGCTGAGGGCTGGAGATGAGTTTCTGTGTGTTCTCTGGCCTCACCCTTCCCCTCGCCTCCTGCATAATTACCTGTTCCCTCGTCTGTGTTCCCACAGCATTCCAACTCCATGGCGGTATTTTCCCACTGTATTTTATGGTGTGTGCTTCTTGTTCAAGACCAAGCCCCTGGGGTGTTAGGGACGTGTGGTTAGTCATCTTCACATCCCAGTGCCAAAAGAATGCCTAGTGCTGGCACATTCTGGGCACTTGATAAATGTTTGTTGAATTCATTTGAAAGGTTTGCCAGGGAGTTGCCTTAACTTATAATTCAGGAGAAAGGTCCTCCCGAGGGAGAAGTCCGGGCCTGTTGCTATGGGAGGGTGTTTTCACTCTTCATGCAACAAGTATTTATTGGGTGCCTACTGCACATGGTGTTGTGGGGGATGCGGAGATGAGTCAGGCTCGCACTCTGCCCTGGGTTGTGTGGACTCTGATAGTCTTAATTATGGGTGTCCTGGAAGCAGTAAATGGTTGCTGATAGGTGTAATGAGAAAGACGCTGTGAAGTGGTTTCCTTGTATTGGAAGCTTTGTATGGAAGTGTAATTACTTTGATCAAGGAATCTTGGAGTCGTTGTTGTTTTTCCACCTCATCTCACTTCTCGTGTTTCATTTTTACACTGTGACGGAATCTGTCTGATCAGTTGCACAGGGCTGACGTCCACAGTAAATGTGTCGGTTGCATTTTTAATCCTGAGTAGATATGACTCCCAACTGTGTGAGGTGTAGGGATATGCCCCTTGGCCTTAACTAAAGTATTTTCATGAGTTCTAGTAAAATTTTTCTGGGATTTACTTCACAGTTAGTGCTGGGTGTTACCTTTGATTAGAGGTACCTAGTTACAAGGCTCTGTTACAGCTGTGTTTTGTTTGAATCCACTGCTGGCTTGTCTGCCTTTCTCCCTATAATTTGCTGGCACCTTCAAATGCCCCACCCCCTCCCATTAACTAGCGAAGGCCAGCCTGCTCTGTTTGGCTATAACGTTTTGCTCAGATGAGTTCTAAAAACCAGGAAACTTCCCCTGTTGCAGCCAAGGAGTGTTCTGGCAAGTTTGCCTCAGGCCCTCCCACTCTGTTGGTCTTTAGACTCCAAGGACAGCTCTACTCTTCCCCTCTGGAGTCCTATGCTTTGCCCCCTGCCAGTGTTAGCACACGGGCAAGTCCTGGTACACCAAAGCCCTGGGTAAATAAGCATGGATTTAGATGAGCCGATAAGCATGAAGTGTGTGCGGGGTGGGAGTGTTTCTAAACTGCCCAAGTTTCTAAGGAGGATGTTGAATAGTTCTTTGTGAAATCTTGACTTGGGAAGTTTTAAAATATCCTGTCTGAATAATTGGAGTGTCAATTAAATATGGAAAGGTCCAGTCCTGCATAGTAAGGTGGGCATGGTAATCTCCCTTATCTTATCTAGTGGACCGGCAAGCACCTGGAGTTTGACCACATGTATCGTTGCTAAGACTGGAGGGTAAGGTGCTGCTGGTGGAGTAGCACATAACGCAGTGACGCTGTGAGTCCACATCTTTGCCCTGTCTCTTGGCACCAACTCCTAAAATCCTTGGCATCTTCAGAGTGATAAACGCCTTGTCCCATGTCATGTTGGCTGACAGAGGCCAGTCACTCAGGTGACCAAGGGCTGATTAAATTCTGCCCCACCTACCCAAATCAATCTCAAGTAATAAGAGGATATGTGTTGTAAGGAAGCTTGAGACCGACTAACTCTGGAATAAAAGGACCCTGAACACACCAGTTACATGTGAAAACTAGCTGGACAGTTTATGCTGTGGATGGAACCTTATCAACAAAAGTTAATAATTTAATTAACCAATATCAAAACACTTGAGTGCAGTGCTGGTACTTCGCTTAGGTTGTTCTAAGTCTCCATCTTTATCTATTTAAACCTGGAAAATGATGGTCCTTGAATTCTCTCCTATAAAGTACGGAGAGGGCTCAGTGCCTGCCGATTCCTGCCGCTCCCTGCTGCAGTTCCCTAATTGGCAACCTCTCTTGGCAACAACCTTCTCCTAGAATTGACTATGACAGTGTGCAGGTGCCCATGTTCCTTGCAGATGGGCTCCCTTTAGCCTGTACGCTTGTGGGGTAGGGACACTGTGTTGTGTGTCCCTAGGCATTTCCTGGCTCTGAAGTAGAACCTTGAGTCAGGGGGTTGGCTTGACAGTCAACTGAGCTGAGAATGAACCAGCCCCACGTGTGGAAGCCCCAGTCCTTCAGTAGTTACTGACTCAGCCCCTGTTGAAGGCAGCATAGCTTGTTCAAGGCAGTTAGACACCGGCAGGGGAACCTATCCAAAGATCATCCATTAGTGAGCTGCTTTAGAACGATGGGTGATAGTCAGGGCCAGGGAATTCACCTCTTGAAGGCTGCATACCACAGGGGACCTACCGGTACCTCTTGAACCCCTGAAGTCTCCCCAAAGCAGATTCCCATTGCCCATTAGCAGGGTGCCTGCTGTGAGCCTTGGGCACCGACTGTGAGAAGGAGAAGAAAGGAATCTCTTACCAATCATGTCTTGGGTAACACGTTTTAGCTGTCATCAATCCACATTTATCTGAGAAAAAACCAAAAACAAAAGCAAAAAACTGGGGCTTAAGTCTTGTGGGTAAACAGGGTGTTCAAAATGATGTGTACCTTGGTAAAACTCCCAAAATAAAGGGATGGGTTATAGAATTGGAAAGGTTCCCACTGTCCTATTTTTTTTTTTTTTTTTTTTTTTATATTGTTTGTTTGAGACAGGATCCCAGGAACCCCAGACTAATATAAAACTCCTGGTGTAGCTGAGGCTGGCTTGGAGCTGATTCTCCTGCTTCTACTGCCCAAGTTCAAGGATTACAGGTGTTCTACAAGCCCAGCTTGTCTTGTACCTGTGAACACTTAGATGTGATTGTTGGACATTGATACTGCAACCCCGGCTCTCCACAGCTGTGCATGTGTTTAACAGGCACCTGTAGGGGCGATGTTAGTTGAAATTGTCTTAGCCCAGTGGTTCTCAACCTTCCTAATGCTGAGACACATTAATACAGTTCCTCATGTTGTGGTGACCCTCAGCCATAAAATAATTTTCATTGCTACTTCATAACTGTAATTTTACTTCTGTTATGAATCATAATGTAATATCTGTATTTTCTAATGGTCCTAGGCCACCCCTGTAAAAGGGCCATCTCCCTGCCCCACCCCCCAAAAGGTGTTGAGATCCACTGGGGAAGCTTATTCAAGTTTCCTTAACTTTATCTTTGGCCACCATTCTCCTTGGAACATCTGGTAAAGAAAATAGTATCTGGTCCTCATGTATTTAAGTAGCTTTTTTCACCCTTATCTTTAGTCACTGGGAAATAGGCAATGCTAGGCACTGAATTTCTTTTTTTCTTTTTTAAGATTTATTTATTTATTTATCTATTTATGTATGTATGTATGTATGTATATGGGTGTTCTATCTGCATGTACGCCTTATGCCAGGAGAGGGCATCACATGCCACTATAGATGGTTGTGAGCCCTGTGGTTCTGAGGCTGGACCCTGGTGACAGGCTGTGGAGCCCCATGATTCTGGGGCTGGACCCTGGTGACAGGCTATGGAGCACTGTGGTTCTGAGGCTGGACCCTGGTGACAGGCTGTGGAGCCCCGTGGTTCCAAGGCTGGTCTCTGGTATGAGGACCTTATCTCAGTCCCGAACCTCACCAGATGCATGACTCTGAGAAAGTTGGCAGTCTCACTAGGTTCATTTCCTTATCTGTGTTCAGCAAGGATGACCACACTTGGTGGCTGAGGCTTGTGGAAGGAATTAATTTAGTATTACTAAAGCACCTAGAACGGGGCTGCTCTATAACATGAGTTTCTTATAAATGATTCCCAATACTTGATGTTGATCTTCAACTCTGGTCTCTCAACCAAGGGCTCTCATCCTCATGTCCAGAAGAAAGGGACCTTTAGGTGAATTTTCAGGGGGGAAGCCCCTTCACTTAAGCATTTTCCAGCATTTCCAGCATGAGGCCAGCCCTAGCTTTGGGATGTTCCTGGGAGAAGTTCCCAGCCGTGAGCTCACCTGGGAGTTCTAGCTGGATTAGCAGGGGCATGCCCTCCATTATGAGATCCTCAAAATCCCTATTGCTGGAGCTTCCCCTCTCCCCTTTCCCCCTCGTGTGCTGGGGAAGTGACTCAGGGCTTCAGACATGCTGAGTCCTACCCACCCCCACCCCACCCCCAGCTCTGGAACTTCCCTGAATAGATCTTTGAACATAGGCTTTGAATAATAATTTTAGTTGAGTAAACTATAGATTGTTTTTTAAGAAGATGCTGTTTTTTTTTTAATGTCTTCGTGTATCTCCATGTAGGCATGCCCTAAGAGACTAGAAGGTGTCTGATACCCTGGATCGAGCTAAAGGTGGTGTGAGCCCCTCTATGAGAATTAGGGAACTGGAACTCAGGTCCTCTGCAAGAGCAGCTGGCACTCAACATTTTCATGAAAATCTTTAACTGGTTATTGTTTAACTTTCTATCTCTTATATTCATTCTTGTTTCAAGACATTGGGGATTTAGCTAGAGATGGAACTCCCTATAATCTTGCAGGACTTGGGAGGTGGAAACAATTCAAGACTACAGAGAGCTGGAGGCCAGCCTGGGATACAAGACACTGATCTACTCCCCAAACCCCACCACCAATTTAGAAAATAGATCTGCTCTTTCTTTGAGGTAGTAAGTGCTTAGGAGGCGGATATTCCTCTCTTCCTCCATCTCTAGCCCAAAATTATCTGTAGTGTTGCATATGGCTTTAGAAATAATAGGGGTTTAGTAATTTGTTGTTGTTATTTTTGAGACAGGGTTTCTCTGTGTAGCCGTGGTTGTCCTGAAACTCTCTAGATCAGGCTGGCTTTGAACTTTTAGAGATCTGCCTGCCTCTGCCTCCCAAATGCTGGGATTATGTTTACTAGAAATAAAACCAGCACATTTACAACAGGCATCATAGAACGTACCAGTAGTTGATGGGGCTCCTCAGTGTGTGGGAGGCCAGGTCTCAGCATGGTTCAGAAGCCGTGAGTGTTGAGATTGTGTGTGCAATGTCTCCCCTCCTCCACAGCAAAAACATCCCCCAGAGACTTGGAAGTACTCCTATATTCCAGTTCTCAAATCCTCCCCCTTGCGTTCTCGTGTCTTCAGGGAAATTCGGGGGTAGTTTGGGGCTAGAAAAAAAAAATAAAAAAAACCACTGAGAAAGCGATGGCTGTTAGCCTGACTGGAGTAATATCAGCTACTTTGATTTATGCTTCTCTGTCTGTCTGTCTGTCTGTCTGTGAGACATGATCTCCTGGCTTAGCCCAAGCCGGCCTACCTTCAACTCTCCACTTCCCTGCCTCAGACTCCTGAGTGCCCAGTGGTCACTTTGAGAGTTTACAGAATGTCATGTGTTTTGTAACATGACACTTCTCAGATTTCAGTGGCCATGTGAATTGCCTGAGAATTTTGTGAAAATGCACTCTGATTTGGCAGACTTAAGAGGGGAGCCAAGACCGGGTGTGAAAGCAGCAGCCAGTGTTCCGGGGTGCCGCCAAGGGAGTGGTGGCTTGATGTTAGTGGCGGGCCCCAGAATGGGGGTGCTCGGGGTTTGAGGTAGATCAAGTCACCTGAGCTCATTAAAAACAAAAACAAAACCAGACTTATAGCCCCACCCCCAGTCACTGATGGGGTGTGGCTGGAGGGTGTCTCGATGAAGTTACCCATGGGATTCTCACCTGCAGCCAGCTGTGAACCACTGCACCGTCAGGAAGTACTTGCCTAGAGGTATCAGAGTACCGAAGGAGGTGTTATGAGAGCTGGAGAGATATGGGGCACATACGGCCTCCTCTTGCAGAACACCTCAGTTTGGTTCTTAGCATCTACGTTAGTTCCCAACCACTTGTAACATCAGCTTCAGGAAATCCATGACCGTCTGTCAGCCTCCAAGGGCATTGAACTCATGTACACACACACACACACACACACACACACACACCACATTAAAAAAATCAAAGTGGTATTGTGTCTTTTTATTATGGTTTTGTTTTTCCTTCTCCACTGGACCCAAGTTTTTTTTTTTTTTTGGTTTTTCGAGACAGGGTTTCTCTGTGTAGCTTTGTGCCTTTCCTGGAACTCACTTGGTAGCCCAGGCTGGCCTCGAACTCACAGAGATCCGCCTGGCTCTGCCTCCCGAGTGCTGGGATTAAAGGCATGCGCCACCACCGCCCGGCTGGACCCAAGTTTTGAAGGCATTTCTTTACTAAGCACCGTCTTATATTAAAACAGTATCTGGCTGGGGTGGTGGTGGTGCATGCCTTTAATCCCAGCACTCGGGAGGCAGAGGCAGGCGGATCTCTGTGAGTTCGAGGCCAGCCTGGGCTACAGAGCAAGATCCAGGAGAGACCCTGTCTCAAAGAAAGTGTGTGTAAAACTTGCTCTCCCTGTGAGGGAGGAGAAAGTGTTGGCAGGGAAAAGAACTCTCATTTCTCTTGAAGCTGAGGCATGCACTGAGTTGGAACTGATAGAAGGCATGTTAAGATGGATCCATACTACCTAGTGCTTCTTAATGTCGAAGAAGGAAGAGCGTGTGGTCTCTGGATGTCAGCAGCCAGTTCTGAAGAACCTTTCTGTGCACAGGGTTTCTCACGCCGTAGGTTTGCATGTACCTGAAACCCTGCAAGAAGTACAGGAGAGGAACAACTGAAACATGCATGCAGACTTTAGAAGAGAAAACTGGAAGACACACAGCAGTCAGGGGAGCTTAAATTGTATCAATAACTAAATGAAAGTAGATGACTGATCATTTCAGTACAGGGTGGAGATTCCCAGGCTGGGCTTTCCCTACATCAACCAGCTGCTTATAGATTCTTCATCATTATCATCATCATCATCATCATCATCATCATCATCATCATCGGTTTTTTGAGACAGGGTCTTTCTGTATAGCCCTGGCTGTCCTGGAACTCACTCTGTAGGCCAGGCTGGCTTCAAACTAAAAAAGATCCACCCACCTGCTTCTGCCTTGTGAGTGTTGGGATTAAAGGTTGGGATTTTCATTTTTTTTTAAAAAGAGTTTGCCTGACTGATTCCCTAGAGCTATAGTTACAGATGGTTGTGAGCTGCCATGTGGGTGCTGGGAGTCAAGCCTGGGCTCTCTGGAAGAACAGCCATCTCTCCAGCCCCTGCCTTTTAGATTTTCTAGATTATCCTGATTAGTTTTTGCATTTATTTCTTGTATATTTGAGTTTGACTACACATACATGCACATACATGCACACACCTTGGCATGTGTGTGGAAGGAAGAGGACTATTGGGAGTCAGTTGTCTCAGTCTGTAATGTGAGGCTTGAATTTAGGCTGTCATCTTGGCAGCAAGCACCTTTACCTGATGAACCTTTTTGTTGTCATTGTTTTTTTTTTTTAAATTTTGAGACTGAGTTTCATCTATCCCAGGCTGGTTCAAAATTCCACGTAACTGAGGATGCCCCTGACCTTCTGGTCCTTCCCTCCACCTTTAAGTACTAGGATTATCTGTATGCCTCCATGCCTGGGATCCCATTCTTTTTATAATACAGTAAAAATTTAAAGAATTTTAAGAGGGGCAGTGGTGGCCCACGCCTTTAATCCCAGCACTTGGAAGGCAGAGGCGGGCTGGTCTACAAAGTGAGTTCCAAGACAGTCAAAGCTACTCAGAGAAACCCTGTCTTGAAAAACCAAAAAAAGAGAAGAATTTTAAAAAGGAAAAAAATTGTAAAAAAAAAAAAAAAAGTTAATGCTTTACAAGGGGAAAACACCCTTCTTGGTGGACCTCAGCAAACCACTGCCGCCTCCACTTTTCATCCCTGTCATCTGATCTGTGGCTTTCCTTTTGGGAGGGATTTTAGATCTAAAATCTAAAGAGGGGGCAATTGGGATACTTTCCCTTTCTTTGAAAATAGTGTGTTCACAGAGATATGGGATATTACTGAGGGTGGTGGTGGTGGTGGTGGTAATCCTCCATGGTCTTCAAGGCTGCTCCTGTCTAGCTGGCTACCCAGGACATTTATGGGATAGAGGAATTACTTTAATTAATCAGAAGTCTATATATTAAACCAGAAACATGGAAAGAGAGGCTCCAGGCCTGGCTGGGGCTGTGGTTCAGCTGTGGAGCAATCACCTGCTGTGCCAAGGCATTGGATTCAGGCCCAGGCACTGCGTAAACAAATGCATAAAGAAACAAACTCCCCACATGAACTCTGCCTTAGTCTCTGTCGTAGTCATCCTGTTGTGGTAAAATACTCTGATTAAAACAACTTAGGGAGAAAGTCTTACTTTTATTTTACATGCATGGGTGTTTTGCCTATTTTTTGTGCACTGAATTCATTTCTCATACCCTCAGAGGCCACAAGAGGGCGTCAGATCCCCTTCTGATAGTTGTTAGCCCCCATGTGGGTGCTGGGTATTGAGCCCTGGTCCCTTGGAAGGTCAGCCAGCCAGTACTCTTAACCACTGAGTCATCTTGCAGCCCCAGAGAGAAAGGGCGTCTTCTGGCTCATGGTTCAAGGATACATCCCTCGTAGTATGGAAATCACAGCAGCAGGAGCCTGAAGCAGCTGGTCACACCTCATCGATAGTCAGGAAGCAGACAACTCCCTTTCTCACATACAGTCCAGGGTCCCAGCCAGGGAGGGCATAGTGCCACCCACAGTGTGCAGTCTTTACACTTCAGCTGTGTTGAGGTCATCAGTCCCCTACAGGTGCTCCCAGAGGTGCATTTCCCAGGTGATTCCAGATTCTGCCAAGTTGACAGTTATACTAACCATCATTGACCTCTCCACTCCCATGCTTTTTTCCTGGTACTAAAAGGTCCCTGGAGTTTGGATCTGGGGGGGGGGGGGTTGTTGATGTTTTTTGTAGCAGAAAGGGGCAACGAGGAAAGGAGGTGTTGTGGGCCATTCTGACCAACTCTGGCCCCATTGAGCCGGAAGCACTTAGGGATCTCCCGGGCCTTGGCTCTCGCCCTCATCCGTGTCCTGCCTCCGTAAGGGTTTCATCTCCCGTGTGCTGCCTGCCTGCCTGCTCTTGTGTAGCGTCTTATGTAAAAACACAGGGAGCCCACACTTCTTTTAGTGCTGACTGTGACGGTTAAGGAAAACACATGACCTGGTCATGTTTAGTTTTGTGGTATTCAGATTCTTCATGATCTGCTAATGGGAAACACCCCTTGAGTTCCGCCTCCTGCAGAGCTGCCCAGAGTGGAAATGATGAATCAACGTCTCCTTCTTCTTCCTTTCCTGGTCTCCTTTTTGGTTGAGAACACGTGGGTTTCTTCTGTGGGGAAACTGCTCTTGGCAAACCAAAGGCACCAGCTGTGGGAGTGTCATCTGGGTGTGTCGTGTGGACTTTGATGGCACAGCTCGTGTGTGTGTGTGTGTGTGTGTGTGTGTGTGTGTGTGTGTGTGTGTGTGTGTGTGTGTGTGGCAATTCCTCTGACTTTACAATCCTTTCTGCTCACACACCAGGGATCCAGACTCAGACTCCAAAGAAGGAAGCAGATGGGAGAGTAAACTTCAATTTGATATCGTTATTACTATTTATATTCCTGTTGTCTGGTGTGTGCGGCAGTGCTCTGTGGAGGTTAGGCTGTGGGCCTTGCTCTTTTCCTTTTCCTTAATTCAGGAAGCCGGACTCAACAGTGCCAGGGCTGTGCTCTGAGTCGTCTCCAGAATTTACAGAAAGATAACAAGTAGTTACTACCTATTACTAATATCGTGAAATACCCGCTGGAGAAGACTACTCGGACATGGGTTTAATTAAGGCAATAGTAAGGTTTTTGACGACACTGAGTGTTTGGGATCCCAGTGTAGCATGGAGCCTTTCTCAGGGTGAGCTTTTCAGCACCAAAACTATATCCTGGGCTGAAATACTCAGTTAACAAGATCAGTTAGCCAGAAGCAGAATTACAGAAGTCAAAAAGCAAGGTTAGAACATTTAGAGACTTTCCCAGAGCTATGGGCTTTGGATTCGATCTTTTTTCCTTGTTGTCCATGTGTCGCATTTTACAACCTGAATGGTACGTTCACCATGGAGTCAGCTGTGCCAAGGTCTGGGGCCTGTTGCGACACTACCACTTTTCAGAGGTGGCACCTATCCCTTACCTTTATTTGCTTATTAAGGGATGGACAGACTGATAGACAGAGGGTGGCTGACAGATTCCTCTGCATTGTCAAGGTCATAAAGGAAGGACTGAGGTACTGCCGCTACAGTGTGAATGTGATACTTTTTTTTTTGTTGTTTTGTTTTTTGTTTTTTCGAGACAGGGTTTCTCTGTGTAGCTTTGCGCCTTTCCTGGGACTCACTTGGTAGCCCAGGCTGGCCTGGAACTCACAGAGATCCGCCTGCCTCTGCCTCCCGAGTGCTGGGATTAAAGGTGTGCGCCACCAACCCCCGGCCGTGGGAATGTGATACTTTAATGGAAAAGCAAAGGAACTCAAAAATACGGAGTTTCATTCATAGGGATGCACTGATGTTGATGTCTCAGTTTTAAAAAGCATACAAACATTGAGGAAGCTGGTGAGGGATCTGTGGGGGATCCTTTGTAACCCTTTCAGATACATAAATAATAGTTTTATTCTATTAATTTAGAGACAAGACTCATTGTTTAAAAACTATGTGGGCTGGGCATGATAGTGCCTTTAATCCCAACACTCTGGAATGCAGAAGCAGGCGGAACTCTTGAGAGTCTAGCCTGATCTACATAATGTATTCCGGGACAGCCAGAGCTACATGATAGAGAGACCCTGTCTAAAACCAAACAACCAAACCAAACCAAACCAAAACACTAACAAATAAATAATAAAAATAAACTTTCTACGTATGTTGTTGATGGAACGGATAAGGGAAATTCTGAAATTGCCTCAAACTTACTGAGATCCACCTGCCTCTGCTTCCCAAGTGCTAGGATTAAAGGCGTGCACCACCACCGCCCAGCTTGAGTTCCTCTTTTTAAATGATGCAAATTTACAAGCCCTTTCTCTGTAACCAGTCAGGAGATCAGATTTGTCTTTGAAAGGAAGTCTGAGCTTCTGGTTGTCCTCCTTTCCTGTCCTCCTGAACACCTGGGAGGCAAGGCATGAGGGCTGTGACCGGTTTGCTACCTCGATGTGTTTAATGAGGAGCCATGCACGAATGCTCATTGAGTTCCAGAACTGAGACTCACCCGCCCTCTGGAGAGAACAGTTCCTTGGAAGTGGTATCGTGCTTAATCCTGGAGCAAGCACCGTTTAAGATCGATTTGGTATGGATTAGAGGCTTGGTGTTCTGTGTTTTTTTATCCACAGGAGAGGGCAAGTAGAAATGAAGTGAGCGAGTCCTGTTTGTAACAAAGAAGGCATTTGGGGTTGGGAGGAGGGGGCGTTTGGAAATTAGAGACCTGGAAATAGATTTCTTTAAAACCTTCTTTGCCTTCACACATACTCAGACTCCCAAAGGAACCCCAGTTTGCAGAGCTAGGTGAAAGAGTTGAGGGGTGTGTGGAGCCAGGGCCATTTCCCCCGCGTCTCGGGCCTGTGGGGAAGGCGTCTTGAACCCTCTCCACGAGCCTCGCCTCCCTTTTCCTATGTCTGTTTTGGTTTTATTTTATACTTTAGAACCTGGAACACTTGTTTTGGCAAAGTGATTTTGACCACATCCTTTTCAACTGTAACACGTTGAAATGAAGTGGCATTTCTTGAGGAGATTTGACCTATGTAGCTTTCAGGTCATTTTGGTTTATAACACTCACATACATGCCCATTGTGGTATAAATGGATATACTGAAGTATTTTAGAGTGAATAAGGCAAACTGCTTTTAAAAAAATAGTGTGTGTGTGTGTGTGTGTGTGTGTGTGTGTGTGTGTGTGTGTGTGTGTCTTGGTGGATGTGGTAGTGCAGTTCCATAGTCCCAGTACTGTAGAAACAGAGGCAAGATCGATGCAAGTTGTAGGCCAGCCTGGTCTACATAGCAAGTACTTTGGAATGTTTGAAATGTGCATCTAAAGGTCTATTTGTGTGCTTTATCAGATAAACGGCGGAGTATTCGGTGATGGCTCTAATTCTCTCTCATTCCCTCCCCCCTCTTCCCTCCCATCCTTCCTCTTACCTCTCCTCTTTTCTACCCTGGTTCTCCTCCACCTGTTCGTTTTTCGTCTCTTCTAGCTTTTTGGGAAAGGGTCTCTTGTAGCCTAGGTCCCTCCAACTGGATACATTGCCCAGTATGGCTTTAAACTGCTGATCCTCCTGTTTTGGTGAATGATGGCTTACCTATTTATCATTTTTGGGCAAAATTCATTTGAGTTGGTGATTATATTTCAGATACATCTAACTGGGGCTACCGAGATGCCTTGCCTGACATGCACAAGCCCTGGGCTTGAAGATGGATTGCATCTACTGTGTGCAGTTAGCATTCCATGCGTGCAAGAGTTATTTTTAAAGCTCATTAATTTAAAGAGCTAATGAAAAGGTCCTCCTGGCATTTGGGAGGTACAATGATTGCCCCACTCACCTCATAAAGCTTGCCCTCTTGGCTAACCTGAGCACCCTGGGCCCCTCCCTGTGGGAGTAATGGATTCAGGAAAGGTAGAAATAGAAAGTTGTTCTTTTGTTGTGCAAGTGATATACTTTGCTGTCCCACCATAGCTTTCTATTACTACTGGATAGTAAGACAGCTCTACATTCAAGTTTTTAATGAGTCAATTATTAATTAGGACAGAGTCTTATATGTAGTTTTGGCTGGCTTCGAACTTACTACATAGACCAGGCTGGCCTCTAAGTGATCCACCTGCCTCTGCCTCCCGAGTGCTGGAATGAGGGACGTTCTCCATTTATGACAGCTGGGGCTTTCTCAGGGGCTTCCGAGATGACTGCCAGAGAAACCGTGAGTCTAGTCAAGATATGATGGATGTTGTAGTGTTGGGTCCAACTTCATCAGAAAAGCCAAAGGATTCTGTGTTCACCTTCATTTCCCAATTTGACCCTGGGTCCCATACAATGGTGGTTGGCAATAACAGTGTAGAAACTGGCCTTTCTTCACTGACACAGCATCCACTGGGGTGACTCCTCCTGGACTTCAAGTTTGTGAGATTCACTTCCATTTTAGATTATTCTGATTTAACATTATGAATAAACCACTCAGAATCTAGAGACTATCAGGTCTACTCCAAATCATATTCTATCTCTATGGGGAAATATTTGCTGTTTTTTTTTATTGACATATTTAAATTGTCTCAACAATTATCACTTGAGAAGAGTGCAGTTACTTGCTGATATTTATTTTGTGGTGTGGTAATCAAACACTGGGCCATTTTTGTATGTTAGGAAAGTTCTGCTAAGCCACACACCCAACTTGAAAATAAATTTAAAAAAAAATTGCTTTAACGGAATCTCACTATGTAACCCTGTCTGGCCCAGAACATGGAGATCTGCCTGCCTCTGTCTCCTGAGTGCTGGGTTAGAAATATATGCCACTGTGTCCAACTCAGGACTCGTCCCCCATCTTGTTAAATTTTTACTTCTTTTCTTTTAGAACAAACCTGTGCAAGATAAAACAGGAGTATAAATAACCCTGTGTAGAAGGAAAGGCTAGTTTTCAGTACACATACCTTGCTCCTAATTTTAACACTAATGACATTTATAGGCCATTCCAAATGGAGATTTTGAATGATGTTTTCTCTAGTTTTATACCTGAGACTATTTTGTTTATAGAATGAGTGACCATAGTTGGCATATAAGTCCCTTATAAAATGGTTGAGCATTTTCATATAACTTATGTATATTTCCTGATTTATACAGAAAAGGATATGTCGGTGTGTTTGTTTATTTCATGAGCTGTGTCTGTAGTCCAAGTGAGCCTTGAAATTTTGATCCTCCAGCCTCAGCTTCCCTGGTAGTTGAGCTTGCTGGTGTGAACCATGGTACTTTGAGGAAGATATTTTCATAACATCTTTCTCAAGCATTCAAAAGGATATTTCACCTACTCTTGTATGTTTTTTTTCTAAATATTTATTTACTTATTTTTATGTGTATGGGAGTTTTGCCTTCGTGGGTGTTCGTGTACCAGGTATGTGCCTGATTCTTGCAGAGGCCAGAAGAGGGCTTCAGATCCCTTGGCACTAGAGTTACAGTTAAGAGCTGGGATTTGGGTGCTGGAAATTGAACATGGGTCCTCTGGAAGAGCAGCCGAGCCATCTCTCCAGCCCCTCCTGCACGATCCTGTACCACCATGTTTTGTCATGTGGAACCCATTGCTCCCTAAGTCAGGCAGGTCTTTTGAATCATTCACTGACACCATGATCTGCCAGGAACACCTTTTGAGTACGGGAAACTGTTTCACTTACTGTGGCATTTGTAAAGTTCCCCCAAGTGCTTGGAAGCTTAAGCTTTATCTTTTGCAATGAACACGGGCAGTTCAGAAGTTTGTGACTTGTTCTTTCAAGGAAACAGGGCAGTCCACAAGAACACAACTAGTTCAGGTTGCAGCTAGCTCTTTTTTACAAGTGCTTCCCAGTTCAGAACAGTGCTTCGTGTGCACCTTCCATTTGGTCACAAAGAAAGGAGGAGGAGGAGGAAGGAAGGAAGGAAGGAAGGAAGGAAGGAAGGAAGGAAGGAAGAGAGGAAGAGAGGAAGGAAGGAAGGAAAAAAAGAGGAAGGAAGGAAGGAAGGAAAAAAGAAAGAAAAAGGGAAGGAAGGAAGGAAGGAAAAAAGAAAGAGGAAGGAAGGAAGGAAGGAAAGAGAGAGGAAGGAAGGAAAGAAAGAGAGAGGAAGGAAGGAAAGAAAGAAAGAGAGGGAAGGAAGGAAGGAAGGAAGGAAGGAAGGAAGGGAGGAAGGAAGGAAGGAAGGAAGGAAGGAAGGAAGGAACCTCACTTAAGATCTAGTGAAAGGACTAGTTACTTCGTTAAGGGCATGCCTAAAGCACACGTGCTCTCCACTAGCGTGTGTGAAGAAAGCAGTGGCCCCTGGCCTCATTTGCCGCCTCAGCCCTGATTCCCCCGAAGGTGTCGGTCGATCCTTCCCCGCCATCAGTGCTAAAGCCAGCGTTGTCTTGTGTTATTCTGAGAGCGGTTCTGACCTGAGAGGGGACTCCCGGGAGTCTAGGGAGACCTGGCCTTGTAGTCTGGGTGCCAGACCTTTCAGTCTTTAGGAATTGGGCTGTCAGTGACCTGAGCAATCAATAGACCGCGTTGAGTCCCTGTGGAGCCGGGAGCGCACCGGGTAAGAGTGTCGGCTCGGCATTACTCCTAAGGCTTTCCCGCGCCGGCAGCAAGCTGGTGCTCGGCAATGCCGAGGTCTTTCCCTGCCTCTCTGCCCATCGTAGTTCTTAGCCGCTTCCCAGGCAAGGCTTGGTGCCTTTCCTGATGTCGGAGTTGGACGCAATTTCGATTGTACTTTCGGGCGTTTATTGAATCGCTGTTTTGCATCATGGTTTTTGTTATGGGAGGGAAACAATTCTTTTAATTTGTTAAGGGACTTCCCCGAGTGCTTGTTTTCTGTGTAATCCGCATGTTGCCCCAAGAGGGAAGTCGTTGTGTAAACACATGTCTCCGAGTACTAAACTCAAAACTGAAAGCAAAGTTAAAGCAGTGTTGCTGGCGGATCCCTGATGTTTCCGATGGCGAGCCCCGCAGGGGCGGCCAGAAGCAGCGAGGGCAGTGCTCGGCTGCCCGCTCCCCGCACAACCCCGCGGCTCCGGGACGCCGAGGTCCCAGCCGGAGTGCCGGGGTCCCCGGAGCGCGCATTTGCACACGGCGGGGCTGGAGGCTGCGGCGGCCGATCGCGCTGCCCTTAAAAGGAGGCGGGCCGTACCACCGCAGCGCCCGCGGGGGGGTCCCGGCGAGCTCGGGCACCTCGAGGGGAGCCGAGGACCGCGCGCTTCGCCCTCGAAGTGCGAGCGGACTGCGAGCGGGGAGCCGGCGGCGGGCGGCGGGGACGCGCCCCGTGGTCTTCAGTGACCCGACAGTGCCCCGGGGCGGTGGGCAGCGCCGGTCCCCGGGCTCGAGCGAAGTGCGGCTCGCCCGGCGGCCCCCGGTGCCCGGATGTCCGTCAGGCTCGGCGCGAGCCGAGGCTCCGGGGGGCGGAGGCGGCGCTGAGGACGCGGAGCCGAGGACGCAGCGGCCGGGAGCTGAGCGTCCGCGCGGCTGGGGCGTCCGCTGGGCAGCGTCGCCGACGGCTGCGGTCGATGCGGAGCGCGGCGCGGGCGGAGGGCCCCGCGGGGCGAGGGCTCTGATGGACTCGGGACGCCGGGCTGTGTGAGCCGAGCCATGGCAGCCCACTCCAGGTGAGGCGGGCGCGGGGGGCTCCCCGGACCGGTGAGCGGCTGCGGGGGCCGGGGCCGGGGCGACGCGGGTGGGGGGACCGGGGCGGGGACCGCACGAAGCCGCTGCTGGGTCCCTGCTATCTCATCTCCGAGTGTCAGGCAGTGCAACCGGGTGCAGAGGGACCGCCCGAAAAGTTAAGGTTCAAGTTAAAGCTCCGGCTTCTGCCCCAAAGAACTGTTACTTTTCGGCAAGTGAAGTTGGTTTCACTCGTCTGCCGGAGCCTGGGTTTTCATGAAAGTGCCCTGTGCGCTCTTCTGTCGGTCTCCTAGTTGCTCCTTTGGTGTCTTGAAAAGAAACTTGGAAGTACACTTCATGGAAAATAGAATTCGCCCCGGAGAGGGTGGGGGAGGACTTGCCTGGTGAGTAATGAAGATTTTCCTGCTAGAATGTACGATTCCACATAAAACGGCGCTGCCAGGGTGAATCTGCTGAGTAGGCAGAGGCCGGAATGCGCTCGGTTGGTGAAAAGGAGCGTGGCTAATGACCCGCAGTTGCTGTCAGAGGCGCACTCTGCACCGCAAGGACCCCGAGTCCTGCCTTCCCCGGGGTTTGCAGGTTTTGAAAGGAACCTTAAAAACCTTGACCTCGCAGCGGTGATTGCCTAAGATTGAAGCTGTTAAGTGTCGTTGCATTTCGGTCGTGACAGCAATTGGTGGTCGGGGAAAAGGGGGAGGCATACCATTTTTAAAACTTTTGCCAGAAAGTAGTGTGGCTGCACAGGTTTACGTTATGCAAAGGCTCTTCAAGTATCC
This sequence comes from Peromyscus maniculatus bairdii, assembly GCF_049852395.1. Classification (NCBI taxonomy): domain Eukaryota; kingdom Metazoa; phylum Chordata; class Mammalia; order Rodentia; family Cricetidae; genus Peromyscus; species Peromyscus maniculatus. Next base: position 96,404,537 of record NC_134861.1, read on the forward strand.
TACTGGATGCGGCATAGTGACTTGGAGGTGGATCTGAAAGCTGAGCCGAACTAATTTTTTTTAGTCCTGAAGACTCGGATCATGGAGAGCTGTAGACGCGTGAACGTTGGAGATTGAGTCGATATGACTTGAATTTTTCTAAGAGATAAAAACTTTCTAGGAAGGAAACTTCTAAATAGAAAACGTCTTGAGTGATATCTACTTTAAAAACAAATGTAATATTCTCAACTCAGCTTCAACTTCTGCCTCCATTTTACTGTGTGTTTGAAGGTGGGGGTTCCTAACTGAGCAAAGAGGAACAGAAGTCGAGTCTATAAAAATGTTTGTTGCATGGACTCTGTCTCCAAACCCCTACTCTGCCAGTTCTTGAGCTCTTGGTACAAGCAGAAACTGTAGATTTCCATAATGCCATTGCAGTTACTACAGGTGTCTTAAATCTTTCACTTTTACCACTTGTTTGAAATTAAGAACTGTTTATCTCCTTTGCTGTTACACCATTACTTTGTCAATGATACATCTTGATAAATACTCTCCTACATAATTTGTTTCTTTTGTGTTCTTAACTAATGGATTTAGTACTAAAAAGACACCCTGACGGTGCCATTAGTGACCACACTGCCTCCGGAGCCCATGGCACAAAACCTGAGGTGAAGGTACCTCTGTAAAATAGTTAACATTGGCGGTATGGGGATTTGAACTCTGGTTGATTGTTCCAAAATGCCTGAGCCTTAAACTAATGTCAGACCTAAAATGAGATAAAAGATAAATTGGATAAATTGGATACTGTGTGTGTCAGACGCAGCATTGACTGCTGTAATTGGATTACCTCTCTGGTCACCTAAATAGATAAGTGCTTTATTATCTGCATTTGGTAGTTAAGGAAACTGAGGCCTAGCCAGGGTGTTTCTTGCCCAAGGTCACACAGGTGGAACATGCCTGCCCCCAGATGGACTGGGTAGCCGCTACAGTGTAGCGCGCCCTGCCTCACTGTTACCTCTTCAGTTCTAGCTTTGCCTCACTATAAGAGCACATAGAATTATTTCTGCTAAGATTGCTCTGCTGCAAGATGTTATCATCGAAGTTGTCAGTGCGGTTGCTCAATGTATTAGCAAATTCAAATAGGAGGTCCATACCTTATTTCTGGTCCATACCTGGCCTGGCCACATGCTCCGGAACTAGGGACAAAACTACAAGAGGGCATTATCTCTTGTTTTCTGAACGTGCATGTTGAGAGTGCATGCCATACTGTAAATATCCCTTCAGTTACAGAGTAGATAATCTTTGAGATTCAAAGAGAGGATGTATGGAAAAGATTCAAATTATTTTTGGATTTCATCAAAACCCCAAAGTCAGGCCAAATTTCTGTGGGAAGTGCTAAGAGAAATCGAAGCCGCCTTTGTGATGCTAAGGCCATGAACACGTGTCACGTAGATGGTTTGTTTGCTCTTGTGACAGTTAATTTGGATTGTCAGGCTCATTGGACTTAGAGATACACAGCTCACTGTTTAACCACCTTGGTTAAGAGCACTGGCTGCTCTTGCAGAGAACCCAAGCTCTGTTGCCAGCACCCACAAGGTCGCTCACAACCATTGGAACTAGAGACAAAACCAGGAGATCCAGTGCCCCTTCTGACCTTTTTGGACATCGGGCAGTCACTGAGCACACATCCATACCGGCGAAAACACAAACAATAACCATCGAAAATCCCAACAAACTGGACCACAAGTAGTTTCAATGTGCATAGACATGATTGTAGGTGGGAACCTGGGGATCCGCAGCAGGCAAAGTGATTGTAGGAAGCAGCCACTTCTGACTTCATGCCGATGGGAGCAGGCTGTGCGGTCCCTTCTCTGAGCGGCTCCTCAAGGCAGGACACTGTTGCTCTCTTTTGGTGTTCCTGTATCAGCTGTGAGTGGTGGCTCAGTATTTCTGGGATCACAAGCAGCTTTGAAACCAAGATTATATGCTCCTCCTCCTACCAAATCCTGAAAGTAGGTTATTAATCTTTGTTTGGCTTTGGCGTTAGCTTTTGGTGATTGGTTCCTTCCTTCCTTCCTTCCTTCCTTCCTTCCTTCCTTCCTTCCTTCCTTCCTTCCTTCCTTCCTTCCTTCCTTCCTTCCTTCCTTCCTTCATGTATCTGGCTGTGCTGGAACTCACTATGGAGTACAGGCTGGCCTCAAACTCATGATCCACCTTCCTCTTCTGGGTTCAAAGGCATGTGTCACTGTGTTTGGTAGTAGTAGATTTCTTAGAAATGGAAGACATTTGTTAACTATTACTTGGGAAAGAAATTGATTTATTTAGGCTGAGAGTTGGGAGTTAGTCATAGCAGGGCATATACTATGTCTCAGTCCAGTGTCGGCTTTCTCTGGAACTTGTAAACAAAACACACCCTGAAAACACTTCCTGGAGAGAACTGGTAGAAGCTTGATTTCTTCAACATGAAACGGTTACAGAGTCTCTTCTATGTGGAGACTGTTCTTTATGGAATTATAGAAATGAGTAAACTGACAGCACTGGACCTTGTCCTGTGTAGAGTGCTTGCTTCCTGTATGCTGAGGGACAGTGCTGAATGCTAGAATGAGAAGGAGTCATGTGTCCTTCCCTGAAGCAGTCCATGGATTCTAGGATGGAGTACATGCCTATCTTTTACTATCAGGAATCAATCAGTTATGTAACCCTCCTTGTGCTGAGCTCGACGATAGACCCTGTAAGCACAGCACTTGGGAATTAGAGGCAGTGACAGCTGCAAGTTCAAGACCAGCCAGGGCAGTCCTTTGTGCTATGAGAGTCACTCAGGCCCACACTTACAACGGGGAAGGGTGTCTGGGTGGCATGGGGGATTTGAACTTACTCTTTGTGAGAGAATTGCATGTGGTGGTGGAAGTCCTCCCTCCGGGCACTGCAAAGGCCACGGATTTTCCTTTGGGACTTTGACTCATCAGTGCTGATGAAGCCCCAGAAGTCAATAAAGATGTAAAGTCAGGTTGTTCCCAAGCTTGATACAAAGCTGGTCTTTAGCGGCTCTGATTCTAGAGAGAAACTGTTCCTGTTGTGTAGAAGACCGCATTCAAACTGGTGCAGAACCAGTTTGGCCCCACCCTGGGCCTCACCACCCACTGGGGAGCCACTGATTACCTGGAAGAAAACCCAGAATGCAAAGTAGCGGTGATTAAACAGAATAATTATTGGGAAAGTGTAGTCAAGGAAGAGATTTGGAGGGGAGGATGTGTGCTGGTTTGACCCCCTTACTGGTCCCCACTGTCCTCCATGGTACCTTTATATATGGCGTCTGTGACAGGAGACACAGACAGGTCTTCAGGGGTTACTTTCTAGTTCTTCCGGGGAGCCCAGCAAGCTTCCTGACTCACAGTCTAGTTCTTTCCAAGACAAAGACTGCAGGAGCCATGACTCATTCTTTCTTAAAGTCAGCTGGATTATGGGGACGTTGTCTGGCAAAATTAATGGAAATGATCTCCGAAGAGATCTAGGTGGTTCTACAACTTAGCATGAATTGTTTCATGTTGAATGGACCTGCACTCGTGAGAAGGAGAGTTCATGAATGCTGCTCAACAGTTGTTAAAATCTCCAGTATGTTCAGGCAGGGAACAGTCTTCACCTGGATGTGAGCCGACGCAACATTTCTTTCTTGGTGTTGTCCTTTCTTTCTGAAAGGCTGTAGAAAGGGAATACATGGCTGATTAGCTCTGGAGCGTTACACAACCCAACTGCCTTTACATAGAAATCTATTTTTTTTTTTTTTCGTTTTTTTGGGCTTCTCCAATTCATTTGTTTTTCAGAACTCAACAAGTAAGTGCATTTCAATTCAGAATGTGAAATGTCTTGGAAATACAGTTTGTACCCCTAGGAACTGGCATTTCCTGGTTCAGCTGCATGACTCTCGAGCTGGACTGTAATTTCTCTGCAGGTGCAGTCATTTTACTGCTATCTGTCTAACGTAGAGCTGCTTTTTACCCCCTGAAGTGGGAGCCTAGCTTTGCCTGAGATTGTTGTCGTTCAGTTTACGATAGACATAACATGTGTCGATTTTCTCGGAAGAGTGGAGTAGGGAGACTGCATGGTGTCCTCAAACCGGGAAACATCATTGGCCTGGTGTGGTGGCATGTACCTTAACGCTCGCACTCTGAGTTCCAGGCCAGCCTGGTTGGTCTGTGTAGAGAGTTCCAGGCCAGCCAGGGCTGCCTTGTGAAAAAGAGAAGAAAGAAATAACCGTTGAAGTTTATATTTTAGACTCAGTAGAAAAATTAAATGTATAGTTTTGCGTCTGATATCCCAGGGAACCAAATGCGTCGATTAGCTTTAGTCCTGAGTGCTGAATTCTAGGTGTCCGCAGAGTGTGGCGGCCCCTCCCGGGCGCACTTTCCTCTCTCCTCTCTCTGCTGAGGGTTAAAGCTTAACCCAGTGGCTTAGCTGGTGGACACTGGATCCCAAAAGTCTTGTGCTGGTTTATTAGCTTTGCTTTTAATTTAACCGGCTTAAATGCCTGTGGGAGTCTCAGGGCAGGAACTTGATGTTAGATTTAAAGTATTAACAAGAAAGTCTCAGTAGTGACATTATCTTGTCCAAAGGAGCAGAAGTAAACAAAGGGAGAAATGTTTTTATTGACATTTAAATTGTGTTTATTTTAGAATTAGGCCTTATCTTTTTAAAGGACACCCACAGTTTGAAAACTGCGAAGAACTGTCCGCTTCTGTGACTCACAATGAGTGGTGTTCGGAGTGCTGCTGTGGGGGGACCTTTAAGAGAGGGCTCTTCATCACTTGCTGTGTTGATTCTGTCCGAGAACCTTGCCTTTCAGTCTTGCTTGTTTCTGGATTGGCAGCTGAACTCATGGAGTCAAGGAATGTTTTAGGATATGTGAGTCCTCATCCTTGGCTCAACACAAGAATCACCAAGGTACTTGTTAGTGCCAGTGTGGCTTCCCTTCCCCCAGAGCTGCTGATTGGTCAGGTCCTGGGTGGAGCCAGGGTGGAACTCTGCTGGCCCCAGGCCAGGGGCCCACATATCAGCTTTGTGGACCGGTTAGTGAGACAGGAAGAAGTCACGAAAAAGGCACTGTGGTTACATTTGTATTCAAGACGTAACTCTCCTGCCAACCCAGAACAGAAGAGCAGACAGTAGGGCCGAACTCCCTCAACCCATGTTCATACTGATCTCGGTCACTGAGACGTTAATGCCAGAGGTACCGCTGTGGACAGTCTAAGTGCGAAGGAAGGGGCCCAGTAGGGACAGCAGTTGGTCATGTGGCCCTTGGCAGGGGCCGCTGCTTCCAAAGGACCTCCGTGTTTGGTCGCCCTCCTGGCTCTCTTCCTGTACCACTTAGCCACACTCCCATCCACTCCCTCCCCACCCCAGTTCAGCCGGGAATTGCTGGTGACTATGAACAGGCTATGAACCCAAAGTGAAAGCTGTTTTGTGTTTGTCGGACAGACAAAAGCATCGCCTTGGTGTCCTGTGATTGAACACATGACCCTCAGTAAGGAACGCTTTAAGCAGGACTGACACTGGGAAGTTAGTGTCAAAGTGACCGGCACATGTCACTTCCTGTAACAGCATTCAGGAAGCACTGGAGGAGGGCTGTAACTGCTCAGGTCTTGGAGCACTCCTTCAGGGAACTACCCTGTCAGAAGCAGAAGTCCATGAAATATGGAGCACGACTCAAGGGCACTGTGCAGTGTAATTAAATTTTGATTCGGTGCACATGTTTTTGTGGCCTCGACAGCCCACAGTCACCATGTGACCTTCATCCTGGGTAGTGGGTCTGGGTTGTTTGTTAAAGCAGCAACCCCCCCTCCCCCACAAGCTCACTTAAAAATGCAGGTGTATCTGATTCACTGTGGAGGTAAATGTATGAAAAAATGCTGTAAAATTAGCCAGCTGGTTCTCACAGAACAAGAGAAACCAACAGTTTGGTGGAAACTATTTATTTTTAGTCTTTTAGCTGACTAAGGTATTTCTAAGTAACAAAGTCATTCCTGGTAGTTTGGAGTTACCAAAACATTGATTAAAGGGAGTCCACAGTGTTCTAATTATGTTGTTTTAGTTTTTTCCCCCCGAAAGGAAGAAATTCATCTCTCGGAGACAATATGCTGGGTTTTAAATAGTTTTATGTTGGCTTATAAAATGATATGTGTAGACTTAAAGTTAACTTGAGCTTGAGTACTGCATATTGTTTCCCAGTAACTTGGAGTTGCCCTTGCACTCAGGAATTGTTTTCATGTTTTCCTTTCATAGCCTGTGTCTTCCATGCCTTCTATTCCTCTTTTAGACACAGGCCCTGTCTTCATTAACTCTAATCAAAAAACTATGTACCCAACCTCCTGGAGGCAGAGGCAGGTGGATCTCTGTGAGTTTGATGCCAGCCTGGTCTACAGAGTGAGTTCCTGCATGATCAGGGCTACATGGAGAAACCCTGCCTGGAAAGACCAAAAAGACAAAGACCACATAAATATAAATTGCCAGTGTGTGTGGGGTTTCGTTCGTGTGACTCCATGGCAAGGGCTTTATTTCTAGAAATGCCTTATTTTCATTTAGCTGTCATGTTGGCCTAAGGATGAAGTGATAGTCTCCAGGCTCATGTGTCCTTGATTTGAATTTGTAGTTCTTAAATTTCTGGAACTTTTCCATGTCTAGTGTAAAGCTTTATTTCTTCTGTGGTCACCTGTATTCCCTGATGCTGCCGAAATGGTAGCCTTCCCCACCCCCGCCTCCTCCTCTGGTGCATGAGGGGAGAGCTTCGCCACCAAGCTGTTCTGTTCTCCATGAGCCCCAGGAAGGCACTGGCTGCCCCTCCGTCTTCTGTTTCCTATGTCAAGTCACGTTTGATGATCGTTCTATCCTGATAAAACACAAAGCTTTCTGTAAAGTTCACTCTACACAATTCATTTATGTTTCGCCCCCATTCATATTTTATTTTTCGCGTCTGGGTTTTTGCCTGCACCACGTGTGTGCAGTGCTTGCAGAGGTCAGAAAGAGGGCACCAGACCCCCAGGATTGAAGTTACAGATGGTTGTGACCTGCCATACATGTGCTGGCAACGATACCCATGTCCTCTAGAATAGCAGCTAGTGTTCTTAACTGCAAGTGATTTCTCCATCCTTCACTGATAAGTGCATAGCATTGACCATAAGTGGGTTGCTGAAGATTTTACTTTTTTTTTTTTTTTTTTTTTGAGACAGGGGTTCTCTGTGTAACAGCGCTGGCTGTCTTGGAACTCACTCTGTAGACCAGGCTGGCCTTGAACTCACAGAGATCCACCTGCCTCTTCCTCTTGAGTGCTGGGATTAAAGGCGTGTGCCACCACAGCACCACAAAGGGCAAGCTTTAAAGTTATATTTACGTACAAAAAAACTAAGCAGTGCATATTTAATCCACTTTAGTGTTGAGTTCTTTGTCCTTTGCCTTTTCCAGTTTGGTAAGCAAGCCACAGATTCTGGACCCAGGATGTTGGCTCCATGGTGGCCACAGTGCTAATTTATCCTTTTAATTGGCCCTGATGGCTTCCACCTTTGTCTTTGGCCCTTTGTCTTCTGAGTTAGCGGGTGTGGAGGCAACGGGATGTACATCTTCCTTTGAGCCAGCCTGGCCTTCCCATTGGTGATGCCATAGAGACCCCCATCTTGTGGCACAGGATGGGCAGGAAGACCATCAGCCTGATGGACGGACACATCACCTGTGATCACCACAAGCTGAGCCGCCTTGTTCTCCAGCAAGGTCATGACCGCCTTGACGGACAGGTGGTCTCCCAGTGGGGACCGCCCCTTGGCCAGCCGCTTTTGCTGCGCCCTGCTGCTGTCTCTGGCCTGCTCTAGTGGGCAGGTTTTAGCAGCTGGGTGCTCTGTTTGATTCTGCAGGGCCTGCCTGGGAGAGCTGGGGGGCCTCAGAGGCACTTAGGGGACAGGTAGCTCTTTACCAATGCAGCTGGACGTGGTGGAACCATTTCACGAAGCCTGTGAGGTCTCGTTTGGGCTGGATGTCTTGTCCAGTCCCGAAGTTCTTAAACTGAAGACTCACCAGTTTTTTGGGCTTCCTGTTTCTTCACAGTAGGGACCGGGCTGGGGCCACCTTCTTCCCTTCACCGCTTCCCTCTCTTGAGCATCTTGCTCCTCTGGGGGAGAATTTGAGTTTTTGAAGATTTTTTAAAGTGACCCGCCCTACCCCATTCCTCAAGATCTCTACGTCAATTACAGTTAATCCCAGTTCCCAGACCCATGCAACCATTAGCCTACTTCTGTCTGTAAAATTGCCTTTTCTGGGCATTTTACATATGTGGATGCATTAACAGAATGTTGTGGTTTCTTGGGTCCAGTTTTTTCACTCCGATAATCTTTGAGGTTCTTTTATGGTCCAGTCTGTGTAATTCTGTTGTGCTTACTGTTGAATAGCGGTTGCAGTGTGGGTTGGGGAGAGCAGGTTGTTTGCAGGTTTTTGCCCTATTAGAAATGTTATAAAATTTCCTTGCAAGTTTTGGTGAGGATGTTTTATTTTTTCTTAGTTACATACTTAGAGGTGGAGTTTATGGGTTCTATGATCACTTTATGCTTATTTTTAGATGTGTGTGGTGTGTGTGTGTGTGTGTGTGTATACACACTCACACCATAGTGTGAGGGCGGCAGAGGGCAGCTTAGCTGGTTCTTTAACCTCTACTCGGGTTCTAGAGATAATTGAGCTCAGGGTCCAGGTTTATGCAGCACCTTACTTACCTTCATCCTGTGAACTGTCTTACAGCCGTGCTTAATTTTTTTTAATTTTTATTTTGGAGAAGTTACCAAGTTGGTGTTCCAATGACTTGTCCATCTTGCCTAAATTTAGCAGATCTAGCCTGAGTTAGCTTTTGGAAGTTATTTGTCACCTTTATTGTTGTGTGGGCTGTTAAAGGGATGACTCTGCGCTGTGACCAGTTTTGTATTTGATTGTTAGAAGATGTATTATTTCTAATTTATATGATTTAAGACCACAACTCCCACATGATATAGAGCTTTTCTTCCTTCCTTCCTTCCTTCCTTCCTTCCTTCCTTCCTTCCTTCCTTCCTCCCTCCCTCCCTCCCTCCCTCCCTCCCTCCCTCCCTCCCTCCCTCCCTTTCTCCCTCCCTCCTTCCCTCCCTCCCTCCTTCTCTCCCTCCTTCCCTCCTTCCCTCTTTCCCTCCCCCCCCTTTTTTTTTTCAAGACAGGATCTCTCTATAGCCCTGGCTTTATGCTTCTCTGTTACCCATGTGCAGGGCGCTGAGTTGGAAGCCTGCCATCCTTATGAGATCAAATACCAACCGACAAAAGAGCAAATAGAACAAATGCAAACTGTGGCCAGGGCTGCTGCCAGGTTAGGTCTCAGGCGACCCTGTGAAATGGTCCCTCCGTCTTCAGAGGGGTCATGGCTGCCAGGTTGAGAACCGCTGGGTTAGATAGTCAGAGGTCAGTTAGCGCGACCACTGAGTACCAAAGCTTGAAGCTAACCCCCTGCCCATGTAGAGGACTGCTCATGGGAAGTAGGCTGACAGATAGATAGCCTTCACCTCTCAAAAGGTCTTTATGAGGTTATAGATAACTTATTTCTGTTACTTAAAGCACACAGGGGAGCTTTGCGGGACATTGGAAAGCGGCACAGAAAGAAGCGGGTTTTTCTCAGGGTTCTGTGACTTCCTGAGAAGATGTGATCAGAAGAAACTGCTGCAGAGTTCCCAGAGTTCCCACTGATCATCTCATCTCCCTATTATTCTACCCCACAGTTCTATTCAAGGGAGTGTGTTTAGTCCTGGACCTTTTGTGGCATATTCCTTGATTGTTTTTTTTTTAATGCATGCTTCACAAGCATATCAAAGTAAGGGGTTTTCCTCTATCTTTAGACACTAGAATTGGATGAATTGTACAACATACCTGTCTTAGAAAAAATAAGTTATAAGTTGTATGTTGATCTGCCATGCCTGAGACATGAGTAGAAAGGCTCATATGACTAATGGGGCATTAACTATTGACTATTAATCATGGTATCCTGAGTTCTCACTTTACAAATACAGCTGAAATGTCTTTTTAAAAGTGGTAATGGCACACACCTTTAATCCCAGCAGTCGGGAGGCAGAGGCAGGCAGATCTCCTCTAGTTCGAGGCCAAAGCTACACAGAGAAATCCTGTGGCAAAAATGAAAACAACAACAAACTTATTATTTTATTATTTTACCTGTATGAATGTTTTATCTGCATCATATCTGTACACCGTATGTGTGCAGTGCCTACAGAGGCCACAAGAGGGCATGAGACCCCTGGCACTGGAGTTATAGACGTGTGAGTATTATGTGGGTGCTGGGAATCCAACCCTAGTCCTGGAAGAGCAGTCAGTGCTTTTAATTGCTGGCCATCTCCCTAGCCCTTTGATGAATATTTTTGATGCATAGATATTAGTAACAGTTCTTCCTCCTCTTAGAGACAAGATCTCACTCCGTAGCCGAGGCTGGCTTTAAGCTCACCCTCCTCTCCCTCAGCCTCCTGAGTGCTGAAGACAGTTGTTACTATTCTTGGCTTATGGATTTTAAATGACCCGTTGGATAGTATTGTCTCTTTCAGAAGATTTAAGGTAATTTTGTTTTGTTTTGTTTTTAAATGTGTGTTTTATCTTGGTTTACAAGCTGAGGGACAGTTCCCACAAACCTTCATTCTGCACCCCTCCCCAAAAGTGCCCGTTCTCTTTGGCTGACAGCCGCCATCAAAGTCTGTCTTGTGGTTGTCTATCTGACTGTGCAACAGACTGAGCTTCCTTCTTTAGTGTTTTGCTGAAAATACTTGGAGAACTAAAAAAAACAATTAGATGTCTTCATTTTATGTGTTATGGGTGTCTTGCCTGCATGCAGGTGCACCAAGTGTGTGCCTGATGCCCAGGAAGGTCAGGAGGGGCCGTCAGATCTCTACTTACAGATGGTTGTGAGTCACCATGTGGGTCCTAGGAACAGATTCCTGGTCTCTCCTGCAAGAGCAACAAGTACCCTTAACTGAGCTTCTCTCTGGCTCCCGCTTTGAGAATCTTCATGGAGCTTTGCTCTGTGTGTGTGTGTGTGTGTGTGTGTGTGTGTGTGTGTGTGTGTGTGTGTGTCTGTCTGTCTGTCTTTGTAGATGAATTTGAGAGCGCTCTCAGGAAACGTGTGGCCTTTTCCTGGGCTGCTTTTCTCACAAACTTGGAAAACCTCATCCTGTTTTTCAGAACATTACAACTTGAATCAGGGTTACGATGTTCCTTGTAGGTTTTCATGAGATGGAAAAGGTGAGTGCCAGTGACTCCTGAGTCACCAGCCAGGCATCGTCCGTCGGTCTCGGAGACAGTGGGGGAAGTCCTGTTTGCCTCGGCTTCACCAGAGAGTAGTGGAAATGTGGGTGCCTTTGTTTGCTCTTGCCGTGGATTGAGAAAGCGGCAACAATACTTTAAACACTGTCATGAGTGGCATCTCACTTTACTCCAGCTATCCTCCCACGGAATCACTTGCCGTTTTCAGGTGGGTGCTGGGGATTTGAACTCAGATCTCACTGAGCCAACTCTCCAGCCTGGGGAGAAATTTTTTAAGGGTAATTTGTAATGGTGAACTTTGGCACTTTGAAAGGCAGACCTGTATGAAGCGATTCTGAAAAATGGGGACTTGTTGGCCAGAGAGCAGATCTGATACAGAGTAGATAAATAGAACTGTAGCCTCCATCTCTTGCTCCAGGCCAAGTTCACTGTGTGTGTGTGTGTGTGTGTGTGTGTGTGTGTGTGTGTGTGTGTGTGTGTGTGTTTTGGAAGTGGGTCTTGCAGGAAAAGCCTTTTGGAATATGAAGAAGGAAGTGTAATTCTGGTGTTCTCTTTAGAGGCACCAATCAGAAGGTGGAGAAATAGGACTCGAGCCCACAGAGGATTAATTTTCTGAAGTCTCACAAACACTTAATTCCCAAGTAGGGAAAATCATGATTTTTAAAAACAAGATTGGGGTAGGGCAACACAGGAAACTGAAGCCAGGCTCTGTCCTGGATCATTGGTTTCCCTGGGGAGTTACACCCAGAAGCAAAGCCAAGCATGGTGATCTCTGCACCAAGAGTTTAAAACCAGCCTAGGGTACACGGTAAGACCCTGTCAAAAGCAAACAGAAAGACAGCATTCCTGAAACCAAACCAGAGCAAGCCTTTGAAAGGCTTTAGGTCAGGGCCAGTTTACATGATGATCACAGACACCGAGAACGCACAGATCCACGTTCTGAGCCACAGTTTCCTCTCCTTGTATAGATTCACTATAAATCTGGTAGATGGACTTGAGCTTCTAAACTGTCCTTTCTGATAGAGCTTGAGATAATTGCAAGCTGGATGTAGAGAGCAGAGTCACGCGGAGAGATGGAGACACCTCACCTGTGGCAGCCTCAGGCAGTCTCTGTTTATCCTGGGGGTTTATTCAAAACTTCCAAACATTCAGAAAAGTTGAATGAATTTGACAAGAGAAAGTTTTATTACAGATTATGACAACGTATTCTTACAATGAATTCATGTCTTGGTCATTGTAGCCTACCGTTAATATATCTACTTTTTTATACTGGTTTGAATTATGTATGTCAGTATACTTGTTCCTAAATATTTTAGAATGTATATCATTAACTAAAGTTCAGGAGTATAGTTTTTTTTCCCCCTCCTAAAATATGCAAAGAGGCACAAACCTTAAAAGTGGACTGGGGTGTTCTGACAGAGTAAAGAAGGTGCAGAACTATTTTTGGCTTATTTTTTGGTATATATGTGGGAAGGCGACTAAAACCTGAGTAGCCTACATATTCCTGCTCTAATTTTTTTCCTTGAATGGTGTTATTTCTGTTCTTAAAAACAGTACAATGAGCGAGACATGGCTTTGCATGCCTTTAATCCCAGCACTTGGGAGGCAGAGGTAGGTGGATCCCTTGAATTTGTGGACAGCCTATACTACAGAGTGAGTTTCAGGACAGCCAGGGCTACATGGAGAAACCCCGTCTGGAAAAACAAACAAGAAGAATCTATGAAATGAACAGTAGGATGACTGAGCTGTGGGATATTGTTGCCAGAGTTGTGTTACTCAAGCTGTGGGCAGGCAGGCAGGGCCCCGGGGAAAGAGAGGGGATCAGTTGATGTCATCATTCTGCATGGGTTGGGCCTTTGATTTCTGAGCTCAAGGCTTGCTCTCGGAGCCTTCCCTTTGGGCCATGATGAGATAAATGTGGGAATAACTAGATGCCCTTCCAGGCAATCGGGGAGCGGATCTCTAGAGAACCAGGGGCCCCAAGCTGAAGTTGGGCAAGTTGTAATTTGTCAGTCAGGTTATCTGATGCTGGTACCTGTCTGCTACTCTCCCGCTTTGAGTAGAATGTTACATAAACACTCCAGCCATTTCTCAGCAACTTTGCTGTGAGATGAGCAGTTGGATTCCTGACCCTGCTGGGTTGTAAGGGAAGCAGGGGTCTGTCTCCCCAAGGGCAGATGAGGGTGGCCACTTTGACAGTCAGGGAGGGAAGGGGGGTTTAAGGCAGAGGGTTAGATGCTCACTATCTCTGTTGGAAGGTGAGCTTTAATTTTGAGTGTCACCACTCGGGACTCAGACCCTTTAATAAAGGTACTCAGGTCTAGTGGTGCTGACCTCACCAGGCGGTTTTGGAGCATGAGTTCTGACTTTTAACAGCAGGCAGTTATCTTGATTCTTCATATTTTCAAAAAAAAAAAAAAAAAACAAACACAAAACCACTCCTTTTGTGGGGCCTCCCTGGGCCTCGCGGGTTTCAGTCACTGATGTGTCCTTATGCTCAGCCGCACCCTTCTCCTGTCCCTTCTGTTCACTCCATCCTATCACACAGGATGAACTCTGGGGAGTGACTGACAGGTGCCGGGGAAGCACAAGAGAGCCGTGGGTGGGAGAGCCACGCCGGGGCTGGGCCGAGGCCAGCCTGGCTCTCTTCCCAGCACACAGCCCTGCCTTATTCTCTTTGAGGATGAGGGGGCCCAGGGAAGACATTGAGATGCAATAGCAATAATCTGGGAGAGTTACAGCCTTTTTCCTCAAGTCAGGAAAGTGGATAACCAGATAGAATTTAATGTCACAAAAAGACAGATATTCCAGAAGAAATTACTTCCAAGTAGCCGGGAGGTGGTGGCGCACTCCTTTAATCCCAGCACTAGGGAGGCAGAGGTAGGCAGATCTCTGAGTTTGAGGTCGGCCTGATCTACAAAGCAAGTTCCAGGATAGCCAGAGCTACACAGAGAAACCATGTCTTGGGGGGTGGGGAGGACCAACCAAACAACAAAAAAGTTATTTCCAAAGCAGTATCTACTTTTGGTTTTTTCGAGACAGGGTTTCTCTGCATAGCTTTGCGCCTTTCCTGGAGCTCACTTGGTAGCCCAGGCTGGCCTTGAACTCACAGAGATCCGCCTGGCTCTGCCTCCCGAGTGCTGGGATTAAAGCTGTGCACCACCACCGCCCAGCCAGTATCTACTTTTTAAAATGAAAAGTTTTTATTTGTTGTTGTTTTGTTTTGTTTTTCTAGACAAGGTTTCTCTGTAGCTTTGCACCTTTCCTGGAACTCACTCTGTAGCTCAGGCTGGCCTCAAACTCACAGAGATCCGCCTGGCTCTGCCTCCGGAGTGCTGGAATTAAAGCTGTGCACCACCACCACCACCACCGCCGCCGCCTGGCAAAATGAAGTCTTAAAAGTGAACGTAAAATACATCATGAGCTGGAGAAATGGCTCAGCGATTTATGACCACTGGCTGCTCTTCATGGGAGCTGAGTTTGATTCCCAGCACACACGTGATGGCTAACAGTGATCTGTAACTCTAGTTCCGGGGATCTGACACCCTCTTCTTGCCTGTGTGGGCACTGCATGCACATGGTGCACAGGCATAAATTAGGCAAAATACCCATACACTAAATAATTAAATCTTTAAAAAAAAAACCCAAAAGGCATAAAAGTCCTTTGAAGTAGGAAATCGCACCGGAGTTTGCAGCAGGGCTCCGGGTAACACTGTCTGTCCTCTTGAGACCCGGTTCCTAGCCACTCAGGTCGCCCAGAGGTGCCCGTTTAGCACTGGAGAAAAGGGACTTCATAGCTGTGATTGCTTCTGTGTCATCATCTGAGGTCCCAGTTAATGTCATCTCCTTTTTATTTCCGCTGTCCCCTCGTCCACACTCTGCTTTTCCTAGTGCTGTTTGCGTCGGTAACTTGAGGTCATTGTTTGTGCCTGGAGAAGACCGCAGGTCGTTGTGGTGGATAGCTGCTCTGGGAAATAATTAGGGTGGATGAGCAGGGTGTGTGTTTGTGAGAGGCTGTCATCCCCACAAATTATCGGGGCTTCTTTCAATCCGTGAGAGATGAGAGTTGGGGGCTGGGGTGAGATAGGTACAAACAGTCTCTGGTGAATGATCGCCCTTCACAATGCTTGCTCCAGGGGTCATGGGGCCCCTTCCCCTCCTGGAAACTCCTGCTCATCTTTCAAGACCCAGTTCAGATGTCTGCACACTGTTCCACGTTACTCAGGCTTCCCAGAGCGTCTGTGTCCCTCATTCCTCAACACCGTAACCAACCTCTGCTTCCTTTGAGTGTCTCCACAGGGTGTAGAGTGTTGTTTCCTTATGTCTGGCACATAAAAAGTCCACATTGCCTGGAAATGAGTGGATTTTCTGTTGTTACTCTGAAGTGTAAATGTTTGGGTACAGAAAACGATAGACATTTATTCATGTACTTGAGTTAAGTTTTAGAAGATGCCATTCATTATATTCCAAGACAAGTATTTTAAAATCAAAAAATAATTTTTATCATGGCACAGGTATTTGGTAATTTTGAATGTTTGCTTCTGGTCACTTACAGCCAACATGAGCCTGTGCTTTTCAGAGACAGACGAGACATGAGTATGTTAAGGCACTCAAGAGCGCTGCCGCTGAAGCATCCTCTGTAGTCTCAGAGGTGGGATGCTTCGCCGACTGATAAACACCCCTTGTTTTATGCAAGCGAATGCCTGTTGGTCCTACCCAGGATAGGAAGATATATCTGTGTGTCAATATTGATGCTGACCACCTCTGCAAAGCTCACAGTCCCGCATGGCAGGGGTTAAATGAAGACTCCCGAGAAACAGTACCGCACTGTTCAGGGAGATGCCAATTACAGCGGCTGGTGGGAGGTGGTCGGGGGTTACGATGAAAATGAGAATATTTAGAAACATGTAATTGTTGCTGTTGCCATATGAAGCCCCCGTGCATGCTTCCCGACCTCTTCTATAACAGCCCCCCCCCCCACTGTTCCTCCTACTTGAAATGACTGGAATGAGATGGAGTAGAGACTGCCTCTAGTTTTTTTTTTTTTTTTTTTTTTTTTTTTTAAGAAATTTTCTATTTGTTTTACATATCAACCGCAGATTCCCCTGTCCTCCCTCCTCCCACCCCCCCACCCCCCGTCTTCCCCCCCTCCAGCCCACCCCTCCCCCACGTATTTTTTTTTTATGACATTCAACTTTCTGTGAAAACAAGTGTGGCGTGTGTAATTAAATCACCAAAGGGAGAGCTAAATACAAGTCAGGGTGTAGAGAAAAGGAACGCCGGTGATTCCTGTAAACATCTTTATGGACAATTTGCTCTCCGACTTTCGTTGTTCACTTTGTATAATATGCAAATAAGATAAAGACATAGAAATGTGGCAAGTTTCTCTTCAGTATTGTGCCCACAGCAGCCTCTTTAAACTCGGTTGAAAATACAGTTGACCCAGGTTTCTATGACAAGAGCTTGTGTTTTTTTTGGGGGGATGGAAGGCCCTTCGCCTCTCTCTCCTGCCTGCCATGATGGCGTTTTGTGAATAGAGTAGGAGCCCTCTCTATCATTTTTGTTCCTGTCACTGGTGTTTATTCAGTGACAGGAGAGATGGTTTGCTGGCTCTCTCCACACCCTGACATGCTGGAGGATGTAAAGAAATGAGTCGCCCCATGCCAGTTTCCCCGTCACGGCCATTGTTCCCTCACGGCTATCAATACACAGACATTGCTTTTCCGCCCATTTTCCAAGTAGCAGCCTTTCCTGCTGCTTCCTGCTGCTGGGCAGCAAGGCGAAGAGCTGAGCCGTGGTCCTGGCCAAAGCCGCCCTGGCCCACTGGCTTGGTTTCAAACACTTCTCTACTGGATGCGATGCAATTGGTTTTCTGGAATGTGTGCTGGAAGTTCATTCCTTGGGAGGGACTCTTCCTTTTAGATCCCAAACTCCTGTGTGTTCCAAGCTGTTCTAAAGCAGGGATCTCCTTCAGGCTGGTGTACGCTTTGTAATTAACTAACCGTTAAGTGAGAAATCTTGAAAAAACATTTTAAGGCGGGGCATATCAGAAGCATGTCAGTCCATAGAAGGAGTTCAGGGCAGGCAGGACTACATAGAGAGACCCTTTCTCAACCCCCCACTCCATGTTTAATTTTTTTCATGGGCTATAGAGCTAGTTTTAAAACAACAACATGAACTTCTGAATTATTTCTTGTGAGGGAAAAAAATGTGCATCAATGTTGCTACAATGCAGCGGTATAATGATAGACAAGATGAATTTGGGAATGGATTCCTGTTTGGTACTTGGATATCTGTTGATATATTAAACATTTAGAGAATGGCGTCTGTAACTGCCTGTTTTATGAAAGTTATTATCCTTTCCAAATGCATCCTTTCAAGATACATGCTTTTAATGAAAGCAGCAAACTCATTTTCAGCGGAGCGTAGAGCGGGTGTGGGGCAGTCCACACTTGTTCCGGTGTCCAGGTAGCTGAGGGAGTCAGCGCTGGGTTGAGAGTTACAGGATCACGGAGTGCGTTAGCTAGCGGACACGTTAATGTTAGATAGTAATTGAGAGACGAAGCAAGGTGAAGGAAGGGCTAGGCAGCCTCTGCTGTGAGCTGAGCCATGTGTAGATCTAGGACATGAGATACCAGCGAGAAGCCACAGAGGCGGCTCCAGGCACAGGGTGTCCAGACAGGGCACGGCTGGACTTGTTTCAGGCCTGAAAAGAAGGCCAGTGTGGCTTCTTGGGAGGAGGCTGAATCTAAGAGGTGCCAATTAAGGTGATGTGCTGGGAATGGGACCTTGACTGCAGGATCCCGGGTTTGAATGTGGAGTGGTATCTGCGGTGAGCAGTCGGGACAGTGTGGAGCAGTGTACATAATGTCCTTCGCGGGATGGAAGCTCAAACTGTGTGTCTGCCTCTCTGTCACCTGGGCTTTAGACTTGCAGTGTGTGGCTTCCTGCCCCTCCAGCACAGGCGACCTCTACAGAGGGCTCTTGGCCGTGGAGGGAACGCTCCGTCTCATGTCTCACAATCCTTTTCTCCTGTGGTCTTCTTCCCCTGTACTGACTTTCTGGAGTGGGATTTGTGGTGTTGAAGTTTTACCTTTGGAATTATCTATTATCTATCTATTTATTGATTGTGCATATTTGTGGGTGCACACATGCCAGAGCACCATACGCAGGTGTGGGGACAATTCACAGGAATATGTTCTCCTTCCAACATGTGAGTTTCTGGGGACCAAACTTGGGTTTTCAGGTTTGACAGCAAATACCTTTATGTGCGGAGCCCTGTCTATCCCTAAAATAACATATAACTATCCAGAGTCTGTTGACTTAAAAATAAGTGTATATCTGCTGTACGTGTTACCCAGACATACCCCCCCCCCATGGAACAGTCTTTGATTAATTAGCAAGTGTGGTAAGCCGACAACTTCTTGCCGTCGTCCCTGAGCACACGGTGTCACTCAGCTGCTCTCTGGTGCATCTGGGAAGCGGTGATGTCAGTGTCCCTTCTAAGTTTGAGTCATTTCATGGGCAGAAGAATCTGGCGGCAAGACCCGTTTTAGGTATCAGACAGTGAGTCACAGTTTGTCATTTTACAGAGTGGTGGAATTCCGCAGAACTGTGAGTCCTCTGACGTCTGAACACAATCACTTCAGTCAGATCTGATAGATTGTGTGGCA